>NC_083647.1:28407690-28527690 GCF_963576545.1 Limanda limanda | reverse complement strand
GCCACAGAGGGCGCCACCTGCTGGAGGGGAATCTGCACCTCCCTCCCGTCAGCACTCCTCCCTGCTGACATGACCTGAGGGACGAGGGGGGGGTTAGGGTCGACCTGCAGGTCAATTCAACACTGTTCTCATACATGACTGTTGTTAATTAGAGCCTGAGCACCGAAGGTTGAGAGATCAATTGATTTTGTAGATATTATTTTTATTTTTTTGCTATCTTAGTTGTTACCATTTGGAGGTGTCCTACTTTCAAACTCCTTGTGAAGAATCATTCAGATTGACTTCATATTTGTTCAGAATAATCTTGAGGTGTTCCTGATTTTGTCAATGACACCTCGCATGATCTCAACATGTTTTAATCCAATGAAAAGTTAAGTTGTTGTAATTCTCATATAGTCAAATCTTCCCTAAATTTTACATTATAAGAGTCCTGGCCCAAAAACGTAAATTTCAATAACTTTTCCTCGTTAGAAATATAAGACGTCTGGTTAGGATGTCGATACAACTATTACAGAACTCATTCCATTTTGACAAACCAACCCTAACCCTTCTGAGAATAACTAAACCAGCCACGTCAGGTTGGGCTGCTGCAGCTGTGCACAAGTCAGGAGAGAAAAGAGAAAATGAGACAGAAAATGTTGAATAAAAGTGGAGCAGCAGATGAATGGACACAGGCTGAAAAGACTCGGACATTGTTGAAAAGGTCAAAGGAATTCAGTGGTTCGGTTAAATTTTGGACATTTAAAGTCTGATAAGAAGCGGAGTGTCGAGCAGATTGGGCCAAAATATTTGTACCATGTGAAGCAGAACCCTGACAGGATATTGGTTTGGTTGGTCATATATCGAATCCCAAAAAGCTTGTCTCCATCTTTTCCGACCTCCTTAACCCCCCCCCCCCTTCTACCAAGCCACTTTGTCAACTACTTCACAAAAAAGAAAGATGACCTACGCTTATTTTCTACTCCACCTTCTGTAACTACATTTCCTTCAACTTCATCTCCTTCACTTTCCTCTTTCACCCCCGTCTCCCAATCGACTTCCTACCTTGGTAACCTCCGCCCCCCCGACCACCGGCCCCCTTGACCCCCTCTCATCCAGTCTATCGCTCCTGACCTTCTTCCTCTTCTCACCCATCTTATCAACACTTCCCTGTCCACTGGGTCCTCTCCTCTTCTCCTTCACTCCAACTCTCTCTGTCATTCACTCACAGGGCTTTTCACACCCAACTAATCCTCTCTTCTCCCCGATCAGAAACACAGGAAGCAGGAGTCTGTCTGTCTGTCTGTCTGTCTGTCTGTCTGTCTGTCTGTCTGTCTGTCTGTCTGTCTGTCTGTCTGTCTGTCTGTCTGTCTGTCTGTCTGTCTGTCTGTCTGTCTGTCTGTCTGTCTGTCTGTCTGTCTGTCTGTCTGTCTGTCTGTCTGTCTGTCTGTCTGTCTGTCTGTCTGTCTGTCTGTCTGTCTGTCTGTCTGTCTGTCTGTCTGTCTGTCTGTCTGTCTGTCTGTCTGTCTGTCTGTCTGTCTGTCTGTCTGTCTGTCTGTCTGTCTGTCTGTCTGTCTGTCTGTCTGTCTGTCTGTCTGTCTGTCTGTCTGTCTGTCTGTCTGTCTGTCTGTCTGTCTGTCTGTCTGTCTGTCTGTCTGTCTGTCTGTCTGTCTGTCTGTCTGTCTGTCTGTCTGTCTGTCTGTCTGTCTGTCTGTCTGTCTGTCTGTCTGTCTGTCTGTCTGTCTGTCTGTCTGTCTGTCTGTCTGTCTGTCTGTCTGTCTGTCTGTCTGTCTGTCTGTCTGTCTGTCTGTCTGTCTGTCTGTCTGTCTGTCTGTCTGTCTGTCTGTCTGTCTGTCTGTCTGTCTGTCTGTCTGTCTGTCTGTCTGTCTGTCTGTCTGTCTGTCTGTCTGTCTGTCTGTCTGTCTGTCTGTCTGTCTGTCTGTCTGTCTGTCTGTCTGTCTGTCTGTCTGTCTGTCTGTCTGTCTGTCTGTCGTCTCTCTGTCTGTCTGTCTGACGTCTCTCTGTCTGTCTGTCTCTCTGTCTGTCTGTCTGTCTGTCTGACGTCTCTCTGTCTGTCTGTCTGTCTGACGTCTCTCTGTCTGTCTCTCTGTCTGTCTGTCTCTCTGTCTGTCTGACGTCTGTCTGTCTGTCTGTCTGTCTGTCTGTCTGTCTGTCTGACTGACGTCTCTCTGTCTGTCTCTCTGTCTCTCTGTCTGTCTGTCTGTCTGACGTCTGTCTGTCTGTCTGTCTGTCTGTCTGTCTGTCTGTCTGTCTGTCTGTCTGTCTGTCTGTCTGTCTGTCTGACGTCTCTCTGTCTGTCTGTCTGACGTCTCTCTGTCTGTCTGTCTCTCTGTCTGTCTGTCTGTCTCTCTGTCTGTCTGTCTGTCTGTCTGTCTGTCTGTCTGTCTGTCTGTCTGTCTGACGTCTCTCTGTCTGTCTGTCTCTCTGTCTGTCTGTCTCTTTGTCTGTCTGACGTCTCTGTCTGTCTGTCTGTCTGTCTGTCTGTCTGTCTGTCTGTCTGTCTGTCTGTCTGTCTGTCTGTCTGTCTGTCTGTCTGTCTGTCTGTCTGTCTGTCTGTCTGTCTGTCTGTCTGTCTGTCTGACTGACGTCTCTCTGTCTGTCTCTCTGTCTGTCTGTCTGACGTCTCTCAGTGGACGTCTGCCCCTTGATGAGACTAATAGAGCAGTGAACCATGTGCACCTGATCCCGAAGCAGCAGCAGGTCGTCTCGGTTCGGACTAAAAACAAAATATCATGTAGTTTTGGTAATTTGTTCTCGACTTGGTCCCGAAGTCTCGGTTCTCGTCGACCACATCCACCATAAACTTGGTCGTAGAAGCCTCAAGATCTTCATGATCACTCATTTGCTGTAGTTTTCATATAAATGTCCAATCTTCCACAAATTCCACATGTCTGACAAGAGTCCTGAGGACGTGTTCATGCCAATAATCAGTTTTTGTCATGGCGACAGATATGACATGTCTTCATGATGTGAGTTTATATATTATTAAACGGTGTCCATGGCTGCATTGGGAATTGTAATGTTGTGTACCCCAAACAAATTCTATCCAACTATTTTCCACTAGATGGAGCCAGAGATCAAGATTATCAATCATAGCACAAACTGTGTTAATTAGAGCTCTACACTTTACAGATCACAGATCTATAATTCAACAGTGAAGAAAATGGTTGTATGGCACAACAATAGTTTGGATGTCTACACGAGTCTTGTTGTGTTACACAGTGAAAAAAATTCAAATCAGAATTTTCCTCCTGGCATTGAAATCCTGCTTCTTAATTTCTTTGTTAGAATGAATGTTTATTGCTTTCATTGAGCTCCAAAAAGAAAACGCAACCAAACTATGATTGTTCCTGATTCATACCATGGCAAACTGTATCTGCTCTGTCTTTCACTAAACTGCTGCAAGTTCTGAATGAATCTGAATATTTTTACTCTTCATCTTTACGTCATTCTCTCTCACTCACTTGTGCCAACACACAGAAATATTGTCCTCTGACATATCAAATACCCACACCCGGTTTAAACATAATTTTGTCGTAGTAAATACAAATGAGCTCCGTGTTTATTAGCGTGTAGAGCAGGGACATGAATTCCCAGATTTATCCGTACGGACACAGTGGGGTCGTTATTGATATTTTCTTCTGATTCCATTTCTCACTCTCAGGTTAACGTCAAACATCTGCCAAGATAGATTTCTACTTGTATTAGTTTTTCATGCTTGATTCATTAATCAATAAACAATTCATGGATCAATATCACACGAAGAAGATCAGTTGATCATCAAATCACCGATCTTTAGATTTTAATTCTCAGATGAAAAACTAACAAAGAGAATCTCTCTCTCTGTCCCTTTCTCTCTTCTTCTCTCTCTCTCTCTCTCTCTCTCTCTCTCTCTCTCTCTCTCTCTCTCTCTCTCTCTCTCTCTCTCTCTCTCTCTCTCTCTCTCTCTCTCTCTCTCTCTCTCTCTCTCTCTCTCTCTCTCCTTCTCTGTCTCTCTCTGTCCCTCTCTCTTCCTCTATCTGTCTCGCTGTCCCTCTTCCTCTCTCTCTCTCTGTCCCTCTCTCTTCCTCTGTCTCTCTCTGTCTTCCTCTGTCTCTATCTCTCTCTCTATGCCTCTCTATCCCTCTCTCTCTGTCCCCCTCTCTCTTCCTGTGTCTCCCTTTCTATGTCTCTCTCTGTCCCTCTCTCTTCCTCTGTCTCTGTCTCTCTCTCTATGCCTCTCTATCCCTCTCTCTCTTCCTCTGTCTCTCTCCGTCTTCCTCTGTCTATCTCTCTCTCTGTCCCTCTATATCCCTCTCTCTCACTCTCTTCCTCTGTCTCTCTCTCTCTCTCTCCCTTTCTATGTCTCTATCTGTCCCTCTCTCTCTTCCTCTGTCTCTATCTTTCTCTCTCTCTTCCTCTGTCTCTATCTTTCTCTCTCTCTCTCTGTCTCTCGCTCTGTCCTTTTCTCTCTTCTTCTCTCTCTTTCTCTGTCTCTCTCTCTCTCTCTGTCTCTCTTTCTCCCTTTCTATGTCTTTCTCTGTCCCTCTCTCTTCCTCTGTCTCTATATGTCCCTCTCTCTCTTCCTCTGTCTCTCTCTGTTTCTCTTCCTCCCTCTCTGTCTCTCTCTTCCTCCCTTTCTATGTCTCTATCTGTCCCTCTCTCTCTTCCTCTGTCTCTCTGTATGTCTCTCTCTCTTCCTCCCTCTCTGTCTCTTTATCTGTGTCTGTCTCTGTCTCTTCCTCCCTCTCTGTCTCTCTCTTTCTCCCTTTCTATGTCTCTCTCTCTTCCTCCGTCTCTCTCTGTCCCTCTCTCTTCCTCTGTCTCTATGTCCCTCTCTCTCTTCCTCTGTCTCTCTCTGTTTCTCTTCCTCCCTCTCTGTCTCTCTCTTTCTCCCTCTCTATGTCTCTCTCTCTTCCTCCCTCTCTGTCTCTTTATCTGTGTCTGTCTGTCCCTCTCTCTTCCTCCCTCTCTGTCCCTCTCTGTCTCTGTGCTGATGTAAACACTGACTAATGCTAACTGTTAGCTTCTTTAGCTTCGTGTTTCGGAGCCTGGGTTTCGGAGCCGTTCACACACGAACCTGTTCTACAGATGTTCTACAGATGTTCTACAGAGGTTCTGCTGATGTTCTACAGCGGTTCTGCTGATGTTCTGCTGAGGGACTCACATGAACCTCGGCTCAGCAGCTCCTCGGCTCGGTGGACTCTCTCCAGGATTCAAACCTTCGACCCTTCGCTGCCGCTGCCGCGGAGCCTCCGGGCCTCGCGTGGGCTCCACATGGTTTAGGTTCGAGGTTCGAGTCCAGTTCAGATCTATGCGTGCGATCCGGTTCAGATCCAGCGGGAGGACTGGTCCGATCACACTGGAAACCCCCTCCGCAGCTTCCGCCCAGGAAATCCCCCAGCTGCCCGGAACCAGACCACCGGGGGGCGCTGTTTGCTGAGGGAGCAGGTGGAGGGAGCGACATCCTCTGTCCCTCAACAGTCAATGTACAAAGAATCTTTATTAACAGGAAAAGACCCTTCACATTTCGAGTGTTTTACAGCTTATTACATAATCCTATCTTTATATTTGTTCTATCAATATTTGCACAAACACACCACAGATGTTTGAGCCCAATGCACCGATTCTAATTCTGAGAAACATAGAAACCTGGTTAGAACCAGTTTGTTGGATCATGTTTAAAGTATGTATACATGTCTGATGGAGATGGAGCAGACACATGAACTGAGGATTTACTGTCAGTGACGGTAGAAGATGGGAGGAGACATTAAGAAGTCTTGTTGTGATCATAGTCCACCATCAGGATCCAGAAAATCAGACCACCAGGGGGCGCTGTTTGTCACTGGCTACAGGTAAAAAATATTTCTTGAAACTTTATTGTGAAAGGCGCTGGTAAATATTCGCACAGAAACTGAACAGTGTTGTAATCCAGTGAATGAAAGTAACTGAATACATTGACTTGAGTATTGTTTTTGTCGTTAATCTGCATCACATGAAGAGAAGTCAAACGTGTTTATTGATCAACTTTGGTTTTATTGTTTCCTCTAAAATAAAAATTCTAAAATCATAAAACAGGAGGACGATACCTGAGTGACATCATCCAACATGGCTGCACACACACGCACACGCACACACAGATTGGTCCAGAGAAAGCATTAATATCAGGTGACAGTTCAAACCTGATCAATAACATGTCAACAAACTAAAATGATGACATCATGAAAGAGGGGTTGGGTCAGAGGGTCTCAGGACGCCAGGGGCTTGTGGGGGTCGACTGGAAAGGACGAGTCCTGCAGGACAGAAGGGAGACACATTGAAGACACTTTAGAGACACAGAGACAAAAGAGAGGGAGAGACAGAGAGGATTGTGGGATTTGTAGTTTCCATAAAAAGCTGCTCTTCACCTCCTTTGTATCCTTGGCAGTAACCTCCTTCTCCTCAGTTGGACACACCTCCATTTTCTCCTCCTCTCCTCCGCCGTCTCCTCCATCTCCCTCTTCTCCTCCGTCTCCTCCTTCTTCTCTGTCTTCCCCCTCCACGCCATGTTCTGCCTCCCACTCCTGAAGAACCTCGTCCAGGTTAAACCTCCGTCTGTAGTTCACCAGGAAGTTCTTCACCTGAACCACCGACTTGTTACCGATCACATCTGAGATAGCCTGGAAGTCTCTTCCGTACTTCCTGATGGCTGCATGGGATTGGACGAGAGATGGTGTCACTGACCAATCACTGAGCTTTGAATGTGGGACTCAGGTGGTCCAGGTGTTACCTTGTACAGCGAGCAGCTGCTCCTCCGTCGTCCAACGACTGTTCAGCTTCTGATTCACCTGCAACAAAAGCACACAGAACAGGAAGCACGTCCATAACCTTTGACCTCCCAAGTTCATGATCTGATTGTCCGGTCGCACATCGACAGGAAGCAGCATGTTGCTATGGTTACCTCAGGTTGTCTGAACTCGTCCACTCCTGAACTGATTTTG
Organism: Limanda limanda; assembly: GCF_963576545.1. Lineage (NCBI taxonomy): Eukaryota > Metazoa > Chordata > Actinopteri > Pleuronectiformes > Pleuronectidae > Limanda > Limanda limanda. The sequence continues at coordinate 28,520,731 of NC_083647.1, read as the reverse complement.
TCCTTTAGAGCACTGTTGGTCTGTTTGACGGTCTGAATCTGAAACCCAAAGAGACAGACAGATGAGGAGAAAGTGTGACAGGTGAGAAGAGAGCGAGGACAGGAGCTAGATAGACAGACCTGTCTCTTGATGGACACCAGCTGACCGTCCAGGTGTCTGATGAGTCCCTGAGGAGACGAAGACGACAGAGAGACAACGTCCTGTTGGTTCAGAAACATTCCTCTAGGGGGACGCTTCTTCATCCGCTGAGAGGCCTTCACACCTGACTGAGAGACAGACGGGTCACCGTCACCTGACTGAGAGACAGACAGGTCACCTTCACCTGACTGAGAGACAGACGGGTCACCGTCACCTGACTGAGAGACAGACGGGTCACCGTCACCTGACTGAGAGACAGACGGGTCACCGTCACCTGACTGAGAGACAGACAGGTCACCTTCACCTGACTGAGAGACAGACGGGTCACCGTCACCTGACTGAGAGACAGACAGGTCACCTTCACCTGACTGAGAGACAGACGGGTCACCGTCACCTGACTGAGAGACAGACAGGTCACCTTCACCTGACTGAGAGACAGACAGGTCACCTTCACCTGACTGAGAGACAGACAGGTCACCTTCACCTGACTGAGAGACAGACGGGTCACCGTCACCTGACTGAGAGACAGACAGGTCACCTTCACCTGACTGAGAGACAGACAGGTCACCTTCACCTGACTGAGAGACAGACGGGTCACCGTCACCTGACTGAGAGACAGACGGGTCACCGTCACCTGACTGAGAGACAGACGGGTCACCTTCACCTGACTGAGAGACAGACAGGTCGCCTTCACCTGACTGAGAGACAGACGGGTCACCGTCACCTGACTGAGAGACAGACGGGTCACCTGACTGAGAGACAGACAGGTCACCTTCACCTGACTGAGAGACAGACGGGTCACCTGACTGAGAGACAGACAGGTCACCTTCACCTGACTGAGAGACAGACGGGTCACCGTCACCTGACTGAGAGACAGACGGGTCACCGTCACCTGACTGAGAGACAGACGGGTCACCGTCACCTGACTGAGAGACAGACGGGTCACCGTCACCTGACTGAGAGACAGACGGGTCACCGTCACCTGACTGAGAGACAGACAGGTCACCTTCACCTGACTGAGAGACAGACGGGTCACCGTCACCTGACTGAGAGACAGACGGGTCACCGTCACCTGACTGAGAGACAGACAGGTCACCTTCACCTGACTGAGAGACAGACGGGTCACCTTCACCTGACTGAGAGACAGACGGGTCACCGTCACCTGACTGAGAGACAGACGGGTCACCGTCACCTGACTGAGAGACAGACGGGTCACCTTCACCTGACTGAGAGACAGACGGGTCACCTTCACCTGACTGAGAGACAGACGGGTCACCGTCACCTGACTGAGAGACAGACGGGTTACCTGACTGAGAGACAGACGGGTCACCGTCACCTGACTGAGAGACAGACGGGCCACCTGACTGAGAGACAGACAGGTCACCGTCACCTGACTGAGAGACAGACGGGTCACCGTCACCTGACTGAGAGACAGACAGGTCACCTTCACCTGACTGAGAGACAGACAGGTCGCCTTCACCTGACTGAGAGACAGACAGGTCACCTTCACCTGACTGAGACAGACGGGTCACCTGACTGAGAGACAGACGGGTCACCTGCTTGAGAGACAGACGGGTCACCGTCACCTGACAGAGACAGACGGGTCACCGTCACCTGACTGAGAGACAGACAGGTCACCTTCACCTGACTGAGAGACAGACTGGTCACCGTCACCTGACTGAGAGACAGACAGGTCACCTTCACCTGACTGAGAGACAGACAGGTCACCTTCACCTGACTGAGAGACAGACAGGTCACCGTCACCTGACTGAGAGACAGACGGGTCTCCGTCACCTGACTGAGAGACAGACAGGTCACCTTCACCTGACTGAGAGACAGACAGGTCACCTTCACCTGACTGAGACAGACGGGTCACCTGACAGAGACAGACGGGTCACCTGCTTGAGAGACAGACAGGTCACCGTCACCTGACAGAGACAGACGGGTCACCGTCACCTGACTGAGAGACAGACAGGTCACCTGACTGAGAGACAGACGGGTCACCGTCACCTGACTGAGAGACAGACAGTTCACCTGACTAAGAGACAGATGGGTCACCTGCTTGAGAGACAGACGGGTCACCGTCACCTGACTGAGAGACAGACGGGTCACCTGACTGAGAGACAGACAGGTCACCTGACTGAGAGACAGACAGTTCACCGTCACCTGACTGAGAGACAGACGGGTCACCTGACTGAGAGACAGACGGGTCACCTGACTGAGAGACAGACGGGTCACCTGACTGAGAGACAGACGGGTCACCGTCACCTGACTGAGAGACAGACGGGTCTCCGTCACCTGACTGAGAGACAGACAGGTCACCTTCACCTGACTGAGAGACAGACGGGTCTCCGTCACCTGACTGAGAGACAGACAGGTCACCTGACTGAGAGACAGACAGGTGACCTTCACCTGACTGAGAGACAGACGGGTCTCTGTCACCTGACTGAGAGACAGACAGGTCACTGTCACCTGACTGAGAGACAGACGGGTCACCTTCACCTGACTGAGAGACAGACAGGTCACCGTCACCTGTTTGAGAGACAGACGGGTCACCGTCACCTGACTGAGAGACAGACGGGTCACCTGACTGAGAGACAGACAGGTCACCTGACTGAGAGACAGACAGTTCACCGTCACCTGACTGAGAGACAGACGGGTCACCTGACTGAGAGACAGACGGGTCACCTGACTGAGAGACAGACGGGTCACCTGACAGAGACAGACGGGTCACCGTCACCTGACTGAGAGACAGACGGGTCACCGTCACCTGACTGAGAGACAGACGGGTCTCCGTCACCTGACTGAGAGACAGACAGGTCACCTTCACCTGACTGAGAGACAGACGGGTCTCCGTCACCTGACTGAGAGACAGACAGGTCACCTGACTGAGAGACAGACAGGTCACCTTCACCTGACTGAGAGACAGACGGGTCTCCGTCACCTGACTGAGAGACAGACAGGTCACCTGACTGAGAGACAGACAGGTCACCTGACTGAGAGACAGACGGGTCACCTGACTGAGAGACAGACAGGTCACCGTCACCTGACTGAGAGACAGACGGGTCACCTGACTGAGAGACAGACGGGTCACCTGACTGAGAGACAGACAGGTCACCTGACTGAGAGACAGACAGGTCACCGTCACCTGACTGAGAGACAGACAGGTCACCTGACTGAGAGACAGACGGGTCACCTGACTGAGAGACAGACAGGTCACCTGACTGAGAGACAGGGGAGGTGAGACAGGTAAGTACCTTCAGTCCGGCAGATGTTTTGACCTCTGATCCACAACTGACCTGAAATCAGTTACATAGTAAACAGTCAGTAAACAGCAAGTCAATAATCAGTTAGTAAACAACAACTATTCAATAAACAACAACCAGTCAGTAAACAGCCAGTATATAGGAGTAAGTGAATAAACAAAAAACAGTAAGTAAACAGTTAGTAAACAGTCAGTAAACAGTTAGTAAACAGTCAGTAAACAGTTAGAAAACAGTTAGTAAACAGTCAGTAAACAGTCAGTAAACAGTCAGTAAACAGTTAGTAAACAGTCAGTAAACAGTTAGTAAACAGTCAGTAAACAGTTAGTAAACAGTCAGTAAACAGTTAGTAAACAGTAAACATTCCGTTAACAGTTAGTAAACAGTAAACAGTCAGTAAACAGTAAACGTTCAGTTAACAGTTAGTAAACAGTTAGTAAACAGTTAGTAAACAGTTAGTAAACAGTTAGTAAACAGTCAGTAAACAGTCAGTGAACAGTAAACGTTCAGTTAACAGTAAACAATTAGTAAACGTTCAGTTAACATTTAGTAAACAGTAAACAGTCAGTTAACAGTTAGTAAACAGTCAGTAAACAGTTAGTAAACCGTTAGTAAACCGTTAGTAAACAGTCAGTAAACAGTCAGTAAACAGTCAGTAAACAGTTAGTAAACAGTAAACAGTCAGTAAACAGTAAACAGTCAGTAAACAGTTAGTAAACAGTTAGTAAACAGTTAGTAAACAGTTAGTAAACAGTCAGTAAACAGTTAGTAAACCGTTAGTAAACCGTTAGTAAACAGTAAACAGTCAGTAAACAGTTCGTAAACAGTAAACAGTCAGTAAACAGTTAGTAAACAGTTAGTAAACAGTTAGTAAACAGTCAGTAAACAGTCAGTAAACAGTTAGTAAACAGTAAACAGTTAGTAAACCGTTAGTAAACAGTTAGTAAACAGTTAGTAAACAGTTAGTAAACAGTAAACAGTCAGTAAACAGTAAACCGTTAGTAAACAGTAAACAGTCAGTAAACAGTTAGTAAACCGTTAGTAAATAGTAAACAGTCAGTAAACAGTTAGTAAACAGTAAACAGTCAGTAAACAGTAAACAGTCTCACCTCCCTCTTGTCGTCTTTATTCTGCTCGACCTCAGAGTCACTCAGATTGTTCCTGTGAGCTTCTTCATCATCACTGAAACAGGTCAGAGTTTAATCCACCAATCCCAGCACAGGATGCAGGTTTCAGATCTGTGTTCTGTGCTGTGATTGGTGCAGCTGCCACTCACCTGTTGTCTCTCTCTCTTTTGTGTTTCCGGGTCTGTCGATCCATCAGACTGGTTTTACTGCGACTTTTCTTCCACGAGTAATAAAACCGAACCAGACTGGCCATGGACTTGTCCGGGAGCTTCACACGGAGACGGAAAATCAACCGTGGTTGTAAACGAGTTTAAAGACGCCACTGGGCACAGTATCTGAACAGGTTTATATTCTATATAAAATAAATATGTAATGTAACTGCTCTAACTGTTGACGTACCATCTGCTGGATGCGGTGGAAGCTCTTTCCATGGAAACTGAAGGCCTGTTCAAAAAGGACTCTGTCCTCCACCGTCCACTCGTCAGGAAACGGGGTGAAGTTCGGCAAATCAGCCAGAGATTTCTCCACGTTGTGTTTGTGCCAGAAGAGCATCCCCAGCGCCTGAAAGCAAGTTCCACTGTTCTGACTGCAGGTTGGATCACATCAACAGAGTCAAAGGGGGAAACTTTACCTGCTCCATGTTGTAGCCGTGTTTCTCTTTGGCGATGGCGATGTATTCGTCCACTGCATTAAAAGACATCCACAGGTTAGCATCTACATTTGGGGTTTTATTTTTAACTGTTTATTCGAGAGTAGTTTCTTACACTGAGACTGGTTCAGACAGCTGCTCGGGATCCAGACCAGCATCCCAGGGTTCTCTCTGAGCTGAGCCGCCTGAGCCACGTCTGAGACACACAGACACACAGACACACACACACACACACACACACACACACACACACAGACACACACACACACAGACACACACACACACACACACAGACACACACACACACACACGTTAGAAGTAGCAGCATCATATGACCTTCATCCTCTTCATCTGGGGCCATTTGTGTCTGAAGCATCGTTTATCAGAGACAATTAGTGTTTTTGTTTGTCAGTTTCAGTTTGAATGGTGATGAATCTGGTTCTGAATTAACAATCTGACTCAGAATCAGCAAAACAATCATACATATCTATTTTAAACAGACCTGACATGGTCCACACCCATCACGATCAGATAAGTGGAACCGGGATCAGAGAACCAGGATCAGAGGATTAGAACCAAGATCAGACAAGTTAAACCAGGCTCAGAGAAGTGGAAACAGGATCAGATAAGTTGAACCAGGATCAGATAAGTGGAACCAGGATCAGATAAGTTGAACCAGGATCAGATAAGTGGAACCAGGATCAGATAAGTGGAACCAGGATCAGATAAGTGGAACCAGGATCAGATAAGTTGAACCAGGATCAGAGAAGTGGAACCAGGATCAGATAAGTTGAACCAGGATCAGATAAGTGGAACCAGGATCAGATAAGTTGAACCAGGATCAGAGATGTGGAACCAGGATCAGATAAGTTGAACCAGGATCAGAGAAGTCACACCAGAATCAGGGAACCAGGATTAGATTCGTGGAACCAGGATCAGATAAGTGGAACCAGGATCAGATAAGTTGAACCAGGATCAGAGATGTGGAACCAGGATCAGATAAGTTGAACCAGGATCAGAGAAGTCACACCAGAATCAGGGAACCAGGATTAGATTCGTGGAACCAGGATCAGATAAGTTGAACCAGGATCAGATAAGTGGAACCAGGATCAGAAAAGTGGAACCAGGATCAGGGAACCAGGATCAGATAAGTGGAACCAGGATCAGATAAGTTGAACCAGGATCAGATAAGTGGAACCAGGATCAGATAAGTGGAACCAGGATCAGAGATGTGGAACCAGGATCAGATAAGTTGAACCAGGATCAGATAAGTGGAACCAGGATCAGATAAGTAGAACCAGGATCAGGGAACCAGGATCAGATAAGTGGAACCAGGATCAGGGAACCAGGATCAGATGCCGCTTAGAGCTCACGGTGTTCGAGGCTACCACCACCGAGCCTCGCCTGTGGTCTCTTACCAGTATCAAACTCTGGAACCACGGCCTGGTACTGCGGTCCGACCCGCATCCCTCCTCCACCTGCACACACGGTACACAACAGTACTTAGAAGTAGTGCTCGAAGTACACGCAGTACACAGCAGCAGCACCGTGACCGAGGCTACCCACCATGCTCCTCGTCGCTACTGGATCCTGAACTTCCTTCTTCCCAACAGCTGTTAGTGCTGGTTCCATTCCCGGACAGACTCTTCCCGCCGTGGGTCACTGCTGCTCCGGGGCCGCTGCTGCCGCCGCCCGCCGGGGCTCTGCCTCTCCTCTTCCCCGGAGCCTCCGGGTTTCTCTCCAGCATCGCCGGCATGAGCTGCACGGAGGCGGCTAACGTCAGTAGCTGAATCAAGCTAACCAGTTAGCGTGTTAGCTTAGCTGCTCAGCTGACTGAACGGATCCGGCTAACGAGCCCCAGAGCTCTAGGTCCGGACAGCGGAGTGGTCCGTGTGAAACACAGACTCGGAGGCAGGAACGTTCCGTGTTATGAAGCTAACAGAAGCTAAAGCTAAACGTTCAGTCCGAAGCACAGATATGGTCCGAAGCGTCACACTGAGCCACAACACTTCCGGGTCCAGGAGAGACCAGGACCCAGACCTGAACTCAGACCAGGACCCAGACTAGAGTCACCGACACTAAACAGAGTGTGTGTGAAATGAAAACACATGAATCTGAATTAATTGATTATTAGTTCTGTTCTGGTAAAAAAAAGTAAAGTGCTACATGTAAGTGCAACAACTAATGAACTCCTGAAACTTGAAACTTAGTTTATTATTTTCTTTAATATGATCACCAGAGTTGACTGGTTATTAGACATGGTCTTCTTATCCGAGGTGTGTTCTGAAGACATGTGTCCTCAGCCTGGAGGACGAGGTGTGGACTTCCTGTCCGGATGTTCTTTAGGAGCCAGGACAACAAACAGTCGATGATGTTGAGTGACAGCTGTCCCTCTCAGTGATGGGAGCAGCTGATTGGCTGATGCAGAGCAGAGTGGGCGGGGCTCTAACGTTTGGCCATGTCCCGGATGTGGACTGGACCCGATCCGGTCACAGCACGGTACCAAGTTCTAGACTCTTCAAATGGATGAGGGCAGCTACTGGTAACCAGTGCAGGGAGTGGACTCAGGTTAAAGACCAGAACCTGGAGCAGAACCTGGAGCAGAACCTGGAGCAGAACCTAGAACCTGGACCAGAACTTGGACCAGAACCTGGACCAGAGCCTGCACCAGGCTCTGGAGCAGAACCTGGAGCAGAACGTGGAACAGAACCTACCAGCAGGACCAGAACCTACCAGCAGGACCAGAACCTGAACCAGAACCTGGACCAGAACCTGGAGCAGAACCTAGAACCTGGACCAGAACTTGGACCAGAACCTGGACCAGAACCTGGACCAGGCTCTGGAGCAGAACCTGGAGCAGAACCTGGAACAGAACCTACAACCAGGACCAGAACCTGAACCAGAACCTGCGCCGCCCTCTGAGTGAGAAGGGGGCGTGTTCTCCTGATGTTGTGTATCTACAGGAACGTGTTGTTGCAGTTATGTTGGCAGAGGTGGGGGGGGGGGGTAGTCAAAGGTAAAAGGCAGGTCAGGGGTGGGAGGAGCTTGTCCTTGAGAAGACACAGACACACACATCCGGAGACACACAGAGACACACATGTTGGACTCTGAACACATGATTAATAATCGATATTCTAATGTTTCTGTTTATAGAAACTGTCTCATGTTCACTATGTGAACTATGTCAGACACTCGCTCCGCCCACACGCCGCCCCGCCCCCTCCCTCCAAATAAACATCCACACATGGAGCTGAATCTGGGGGGGGGGGGGGGGTATAAACAGACTGACCCAGGTCTCGTATCAGTCTGTTTCTGTTTTGGACTCTAACCCTGAGTTTCTGACTCTGATCCAGGACCTATTGCTTGGACCCTGATCCAGGACCTGGTGTTCGGACCCTGATCCAGGACTTGGTGTTCGGACCCTGATCCAGGACCTATTGCTTGGACCCTGATCCAGGACCTATTGCTTGGACCCTGTTCCAGGACCTGGTGTTCGGACCCTGATCCAGGACCTGGTGTTCGGACCCTGATCCAGGACCTGGTGTTCGGACCCTGATCCAGGACCTATTGCTTAGACCCTGATCCAGGACCTGGTGTTCGGACCCTGATCCAGGACCTGGTGTTCGGACCCTGATCCAGGACCTGGTGCTTGGACCCTGATCCGGGACCTGGTGTTCGGACCCTGATCCAGGACCAGGTCTCAGGATGCCCTGGCTTCTGTCCCCTCAGGACCTGGTGTCTCCGTCCGAGCGGCAGTGCGAGCGCAGCGCGTTCTCCTTCTACCGCGCGGTGCGCGAGCGGCAGCCGGTGTGGCGCCTGGAGGACACGCGCAGCATGCACGTGTTCAGCTGGGAGGACGGACGCGCACGCGCCTTCCTGCCGTCGGAGGCGCTGTTGTACGCGCTCGTGCACGACCACCGGGACTACGCACGTCACCTGCTCGACAGGTTCACGCTGAGCGCGCTCCGAGCGCCGCGCTGCAGCTTCTGCTGCCGCCGCTGCAGCGGCACGCCGCACCTGAGCGTGGCGGTGCGGTGCGACCGCGCGTCGATCCTCAGCGCGATGCTGGAGACGCTGAAGCGGTGCGGCACGCAGGCGGAGCGGCGCGAGCTGCTGGACGGAAGCAGCAGCTGCGATCACGTGACGGACGCGGGGAAGAGCGCGGTGACGCTCGCGGTGGAGCTGTCACGCGCGGAGTGTCTGCTGCTGCTGCTCGTGCACGGCGCGCGGCCCCGCGGCCTGGACGTCGCGCTGCAGGTGCTGGTGTCCTGCGACGCGACGCGCGGCGACGCGCAGCGAAGCGACGCGCAGCGCTGCCTCGATCTGCTGCTGCTGTTCCGACCGGACGCGGCGCCGCCGCGCTGCCTGCAGGAAGAGCCGCAGCGCTGGCAAAGCCTTCTGGGAAATGAAGTGTTCGGATGGCTGCGCGGGCTGGCTCCGCCCCCCCTCCTGCTGCAGGCTCTGCGGTGCTTGGCCCGGTTCGGCCCGGATCAGATCAGCACGCTGCCCCCCCTCCTCCAGCCCCACAGCTGGCGGTGACGTCGTCTGTCACCATGGAGATTGTGAACACCTCAGGACAGCTTGTTGATGACGTAAATACTGATTCATAAAATCTCACATTTCCATCACTTCCAATGTGATGATATCACACGTTGTAGGAATACGTCGAGCCAATCAGTGGATGTGTCTGTAGCTACAGGTCCTGACATCAGATTGGAAGAGATCATTGATCTTTGAGAAATGATTATTACTGATAAATGATCAAATGTAATCACATGTGATTTGTCTCATATTCCCAGTTTGTCTCAAAGATGTTCTCAACTCAACTTCCTGTACTCAACTCAACAGGAGTCAAACAGAAACTTAGTGATCAGTGAGTAAAGCTCAGTCCCATGTGAGGATCCTCTCCCAGGACACACACAGGTGCTGATGGAACTGAACACATCAACACAACAACACAACAACAGGATTCACTACACGACAAGAAGCAGTTTGTAACTTCATGTTTAAATTGTTTATACATCATGTGTGATGGAGATGAAGGAGCAGATTACCTGAGGAGTTCGAGGAGACATGTTGTGTATCCAGAAGTCTGGTTGTGATCATATTCCTCCACAATCAGATGCCACCGTGATCATTGATAAATGAGGATTGGTTATGGATCGATCTCTGGAACATAAACCACTCAAACTAAACTTGGCAGAAGCTGACCTGAGTCGGCCATGACAGATGACACTTGTTATATCCCAGTTGTTTTTTCCCAAACGGACACTGATTGGTTGTTGTTATTATGATGTCACCAGTACGAAGTGTCCAATTAATGTTACGAGGTTTTAACCTGATGCTAGATTTTATTTGATCCCAAAGTTTCCTCAGATCAGTTTTATTGATGAACTGTTTGTGATCAATAATAATCAGTTTCAACCTCAGAGAAACATGTAACACCACTTATGGATCATAGTGATCACGACGGTACCATGTGATCTGTTTCTCTGAATCGTTAACACCTGGTGTACCTGCAGGCCTCATGACATCACATCCAGTTGGGAGCCAATCAGTGACTGGTTTGAAAAGGACACTGACCACGAGGCTTCTGGTTCAACGCTGAAAAAAGTTGGACTCCGCAAAAGAAGCATTTGTTAGAAGTTTGTCTGTGGCTGTGGGAGGAGCTACCACAGGAAATGACCCCCCATTTTAAGAAAACAAAGCTGCCTTGTCTGCGAAAAGTTAGAAAAACTGTTGACTTCTGTCAAATATGATTCAGGGGAAACTTAGTAACCGTCTTCTTCTTCTACTGTTTGTGTTTCACTGTAAAATCATTTACGTTATTTATTAAAAGTACATTTGAAAAGATTAAAATGATTCCATGTTTTCTGAACATTGTACAAACTTTAAAGGAATAACGTTGTCTGACTTCTCATTGTTTTCTCTGCTGATGGATCAAAGCCTTATTGTAACTGATCAATAACAGATATACGACTCAAATAGCTTGAACATGTTTTATAAGGTCATCAATGACATCAACAGGTGACTTCACACTGAGTTCTTATAGGTCAGCAGCAGAACCTCCAGCCAATCAGCTGATGGCAGGATGACACCTGCTCAGGGGGAGGAGGAGCAGTCTGAGTGTTTTAGGTTTTCACTGTAAATCCAGATCAGAGCTCAGACCTGAATCTCACTGGAGGTTCCCCAGATTCCACTACAGTCCACCAGTCAATCATCGTCCAGAAGAGTCCAGGTTTTCTGGTGAATCTTTTACTCTTTGACCCCATTTTTTCAACAACAAAGAAATGTTCACACAATTTCCATAAATCATTCCGAATGGGCGGGACATCTGGTTGTTACCATGGTAACTGAGACAGCCAGCAAATAACTGAGGTGACATCGCCCTCGGATGAAAACCAGCAACTTCTACCTGAAAGAAATGTAAGACTTGAACATGTATCTAAAGGGACTTTCACACCTGGTTTGGTTCAGAGCTTCAGATTCTTCAGTTCAGTCTGAAGCTCTGAACATCAGGTGTGAACGGTTCCTCAGAGCAGAAGAGGAGTTCTGGGTCTGGATCAAACTGAACCTGGTTCTGTTGGTTTGCAGTGAAAACACTTTGTCTGAGAGTTTGGACCAATCACAGGAAGTAGAGACAGAATTAAACAATAGAAGAAGAAAAGGAAGCAGCTGCAGTCTTCACCTCCAACGATATGTTAGAACCTAGAGGACGTTCATTTGGTGCATTTGATCTTCTGTATAGTACTATTCTACAGTTCAGTACTATACAGTACTACTCTACTCTACTCTATAGTACAGTACTGTACAGTAGTACTGTGGAGTACTGCGTCTGAAGGTGCTGATGCTGCCACTGATACCATAATGATGTTACCATGGCAACCAATTGGAGGGCTTCATTAATTTCCTCCTGACAACACGCCCACGCCAGACGCTGTCTACAAACCAATCACAGTCAAGTATAGGTAGACTCCGCCCACGTAGGTGTTGACGACAGGACTTGTGTAGGTCAGACAAAATTCTTTAGTCCCTTAATAACAATGTGAAACTAAAACTAACAGATCTTGAAACTTCAGGCTCAGCAGGCTCCCTGCTATAAAAAGAAAAAAACTTAAATGTCTCACACACAAACACATTAAACCAGTCTGAACACGCTGAAGTGAAGTGTAGTGCAATGTCACTTTAATGTCATGAGTGAAAACAAGTTAAAACCAGTAGAACCCGAATAAGTAGATTTAGTCCCAGTGAATCCCTGTCCACCATCACCCCATCAGATATTAAAGGGTCTCCTGTTAAAACAAAAGAATACGTTTACATGTTATCCCAGAGGCCACCTGGGCTCTCTATAGTGCGACCATTTTATCTAGACTTGAAAGTTAAGGGAAATGATAATGGTGATGTGAGTGCGTTCCGCCAGGGGAATCCAGCTCAGGCAGACCAACATGAACCAGTAATGACATCATAGTGATGACAGAGTTCAGATTAGCTCCCATTCATCTTCAACGTCGTCGCCACTGAGGGCGGGGCCTGAGGAGGCGGGTTTACAGGGAGTCTGTGGGAGGAGCTTTGTCAGCCGACGGGACAAACCACCGACCAGAGTCACTGCCCACAACTCGTCCTCTGGAGTCACTGAAGAGAGAGATAGACGTGTTATCTGGGACAAGCTTGAGACATTGTAACCAGTCAAAACCATTCCAACAAGTGTAAACCCAGTCTAACCAGTGTAAACCCAGTGTAAACCCAGTCTAACCAGTGTAAACCCAGTGTAAACCCAGTCTAACCAGTGTAAACCCAGTCTAACCAGTGTAAACCCAGTGTAAACCCAGTCTAACCAGTGTAAACCCAGTCTAACCAGTGTAAACCCAGTCTAACCAGTGTAAACCCAGTGTAAACCCAGTCTAAACCCAGTCTAAACCCAGTGTAAACCCAGTCTAACCAGGGTAAACCCAGTCTAACCAGTGTAAACCCAGTGTAACCAGTGTAAACCCAATGTAAACCCAGTCTAACCAGTGTAAACCCAGTGCAAACCCAGTGTAAACCCAGTGTAAACCCAGTCTAACCAGTGTAAACCCAGTCTAACCAGTGTAAACCCAGTGTAAACCCAGTGTAAACCCAGTGTAAACCCAGTGTAAACCCAGTCTAACCAGTGTAAACCCAGTGTAAACCCAGTCTAACCAGTGTAAACCCAGTGTAAACCCAGTCTAACCAGTGTAAACCCAGTCGTACCAGTGTAAACCCAGTGTAAACCCAGTCTAACCAATACAAACCCAGTGTAACCATTATAACCAGTCTAAACCATTCCAACAAGTGTAAACCCAGTCTAACCAGTGTAAACCCAGTCTAACCAGTGTAAACCCAGTGTAAACCCAGTCTAACCAGTGTAAACCCAGTGTAAACCCAGTGTAAACCCAGTGTAAACCCAGTCTAAACCCAGTGTAAACCCAGTGTAAACCCAGTCTAACCAATACAAACCCAGTGTTACCATTATAACCAGTCTAAACCATTTCAACAAGTGTAAACCCAGTCTAACCAGTGTAACCCCAGTGTAAACCCAGTCTAACCAGTGTAAACCCAGTGTAAACCCAGTCTAACCAATACAAACCCAGTGTAAACCAAGTGTAACCATTATAACCAGTCTTAACCATTCCAGCCAGTATAAACCCAGTCTAACCAGTGTAAACCCAGTATAAACCCAGTCTAACCAGTGTAAACCCCGTATAAATCCAGTCTAACCAGTGTAAACCCAGTGTAAACCCAGACTAACCAATATAAACCCAGTGTAAACCCAGTGTAACCATTATAACCAGTATAAACTGTTCCAGCCAGTATAAACCCAGTCTAACCAGTGTAAACCCAGTATAAACCCAGTCTAACCAGTGTAAACCCAGTATAAATCCAGTCTAACCAGTGTAAACCCAGTGTAAACCCAGACTAACCAATACAAACCCAGTGTAAACCCAGTGTAACCATTATAACCAGTATAAACCATTCCAGCCAGTATAAATCCAGTCTAACCAGTGTAAACCCAGTATAAACCCAGTCTAAACAGTGTAACCAGTATAATCCCAGTCTAAAACAGTATAAACCCGTCTAACCAGTTAACCAGTTGGCGTTTCCAGGAATCTTCTTCCAGTAGTCTCCTGCAGGGTTCCGGTCAGAGACGCCGTAACGTCGAGCCAAATCTCCGTTTACACACCGAACCCAAACTGTCCGACAACTGAGGACCAGCTGACTCACTGCTAACCCTACACACACACACACACACACACACATTAATGTAACACACACAAACAAACAAGACAGACAGGTGCTGCAGACAGACAGGTGTGTACCTGGGACCAGCTCCCAGTCCGTCCCGACAGGCATCTCATCACTGAGTCCAGTTCTCACAAAGACGGTTCCTCTGTTGTCCACGGCCCAGAGGAGGCGGTCGTTAGGACTCGTCTGAACACTGAGCAGCTGCACTCCTATTGGCTGCAGAGACACGGTGATGAGGATCCAGTGTGTAACCTGTGGTTCTATGTGGATCCAGTGTGTTACCTGTACAGGTGGTTCTATGTGGATCCAGTGTGTAACCCGTGGTTCTATGTGGATCCAGTGTGTAACCCGTGGTTCTATGTAGATCCAGTGTGTTACCTGTGGCTCTATGTGGATCCAGTGTGTAACCCGTGGTTCTATGTGGATCCAGTGTGTAACCCGTGGTTCTATGTGGATCCAGTGTGTAACCCGTGGTTCTATGTGGATCCAGTGTGTTACCTGTACAGGTGGTTCTATGTGGATCCAGTGTGTAACCTGTGGCTCTATGTGGATCCAGTGTGTTACCTGTACAGGTGGTTCTATGTGGATCCAGTGTGTTACCTGTACAGGTGGTTCTATGTGGATCCAGTGTGTTACCTGTACAGGTGGTTCTATGTGGATCCAGTGTGTTACCTGTACAGGTGGTTCTAAGTGGATCCAGTGTGTTACCTGTACAGGTGGTTCTATGTGGATCCAGTGTGTTACCTGTAAATGTGGTTCTATGTGGATCCAGTGTGTTACCTGTACAGGTGGTTCTATGTGGATCCAGTGTGTTACCTGTACATGTGGTTCTATGTGGATCCAGTGTGTTACTTGTACAGGTGGTTCTATGTGGATCCAGTGTGTAACCTGTACAGGTGGTTCTATGTGGATCCAGTGTGTTACCTGTGGTGCTATGTGGATCCAGTGTGTTACCTGTACAGGTGGTTCTATGTGGATCCAGTGTGTTACCTGTACAGGTGGTTCTATGTGGATCCAGTGTGTTACCTGTGGTGCTATGTGGATCCAGTGTGTTACCTGTACAGGCGGTTCTAAGTGGATCCAGTGTGTAACCTGTACAGGTGGTTCTATGTTGATCCAGTGTGTTACCTGTACAGGTGGTTCTAAGTGGATCCAGTGTGTTACCTGTACAGGTGGTTCTATGTGGATCCAGTGTGTTACCTGTACAGGTGGTTCTATGTGGATCCAGTGTGCTACCTGTACAGGTGGTTCTGAGTGGATCCAGTGTGTTACCTGTACAGGTGGTTCTATGTGGATCCAGTGTGTTACCTGTACAGGTGGTTCTATGTGGATCCAGTGTGTAACCTGTACAGGTGGTTCTATGTGGATCCAGTGTGTTACCTGTACAGGTGGTTCTAAGTGGATCCAGTGTGTTACCTGTACAGGTGGTTCTATGTGGATCCAGTGTGTTACCTGTACAGGTGGTTCTATGTGGATCCAGTGTGTTACCTGTACAGGTGGTTCTATGTGGATCCAGTGTGCTACCTGTACAGGTGGCTCTGAGTGGATCCAGTGTGTTACCTGTACAGGTGGTTCTAAGTGGATCCAGTGTGTTACCTGTACAGGTGGTTCTATGTGGATCCAGTGTGTAACTTGTGGCTGTTTGTGGATCCAGTGTGTTACCTTTTACAGGTGGTTCTATGTGGATCCAGTGTGTTACCTGTACAGGTGGTTCTATGTGGATCCAGTGTGTTACCTGTACAGGTGGTTCTATGTGGATCCAGGCTGGCAGCATCATGCTGGGGTTCAGCGGTTGAGTTCCAACCCTGAAGTAAACGACTCCCAGGCTGTCAACGGCCCAGATGTTCTGAGTGCCGCAGCTCAGACTGACCAGACGAACGTTTCCTGTAACACACGGTGATAATTCAACTGAATCTCTCACAGCCTGCAAAACATTAAAACCTCCTCAAGGAACACCGGAGCAACCTTAAGAACCCTCAGAACCTCCTGAAGGGTCAAAGAAAGCTCCACATGTTTGACTTGATCTCCCTCAAGGCTCCTTGAACGTCCCAGGAACCATTCAGGTCCTGTTGGAAACACCTCAAGGTCAAATGGAACCTCATCGACAGTGGAACCGCCTAAAAGATGAATTAAACGATTAACTGTACAACTCCCCCTCAAAATAAATACTCATAGAAGGAGTCATATTTAGAGCTCATGTTAAAGACTGAGTCTCACACACAAACAAGTTCTACTCATTATTGTAAAACCTCCAGATCTGAGACAACTTCTCGACTCTTCTTCTAAACCATTAACTTTTACACCCTGAAACAGATGTTGATGACTAAACTAGCTTAGCTTGTGGAGCTAACGTGTTGCTACTGGTAGATACACATTGGTCCTGATCACAGACTCTGAGCTTGTAAACAGACATGTGGTCTGACATAGTGAGAAGGGCAGAGGCACTAAAAACAGATCTGACCTATTAGTCAGGTTACAGTATGACACACACACACACACACACACACACACACACACACACACACACACACACACACACACACACACACACACACACACACACACACACACACACACACACACACACACACACACACACACACACACACACACACACACCTATGAGTTACAAACCTGTTACACAACCTTCACTTGTCAGTGTGACACAGAAAAACAGCTGAGTGTGAGTGTGTTTATATATATGTGTGTGTATATGTGTGTGTATACATGTGTGTTTGTTTGTGTGTCTGTCTGTCTGTCTGTCTGTGTGTCTGTCTATCTGTGTGTGTCTGTGTGTCTGTGTGTGTGTCTGTGTATACCAAGCTGACTCAGGTCCAGTGCGGTCCAGTTCAGTCCGGTGGGACAGGACGGAGAAAGGGTACGAATTCTAACTCGACCATGAGTGTCCAAACCCCACAGAGCATCAGGACAGGCAGACAGGTGAGCCAGCTCCATCTGAGAACATCAGGCAAACAGCAGGAGAACATTAGGGGAACATCAGGCAAACATCAGGAGAACATCACAGGAACGTCAGGGGAACATCGAGGGAACATCAGGGGAACATCAGGAGAACATCAGGGGAACATCAGGGGAACATCAGGGGAACATCAGGGGAACATCAGGAGAACATCAGGGGAACATCAGGGGAACATCAGGAGAACATCAGGGAAACATCAGGAGAACATCAGGAGAACATAACAGGAACGTCAGGGGAACATCAGGGTAACATCACAGGAACGTCAGGGGAACATCGGGGGAACATCAGGAGAACATCAGGGGAACATCAGGAGAACATCAGGGGAACATCAGGGGAACATCAGGAGAACATCAGGGGAACATCAGGGGAACATCAGGAGAACATCAGGGAAACATCAGGAGAACATCAGGAGAACATAACAGGAACGTCAGGGGAACATCAGGGTAACATCACAGGAACGTCAGGGGAACATCGGGGGAACATCAGGAGAACATCAGGGGAACATCAGGAGAACATCAGGGGAACATCAGGGGAGAATCAGGAGAACATCAGGGAAACATCAGGGGAACATCAGGAGAACATCAGGAGAACATCAGGGGAACATCAGGGGAACATCAGGAGAACATCAGGGGAACATCAGGGGAACATCAGGAGAACATCACAGGAACGTCAGGGGAACATCAGGAGAGTCAACATGTTGTTTTTTTTTACCTCAGGTGAGAGAGGGACAGACGAGGGGCGGAGCTCTCCATCCTGATCCCAAACACAGAACAGATCCTTCCTGCTCTGAGCCAACCACAGCAGAGCACCTGGAACACAGGAGACCAGGGTCAGGTGGTGTCATGAGAGGGGGCGGAGACCCAGCTCCAGGTGTTACCTTGTCTGTGAGGAACCACTGAACACGTGATGAAGCTCCACCTGGTGGCCGACACGGTTCCTCTGGGAACGACGTTCTGCCAGAAGGTTCCTGAAGGAACCACACATATTGAGAAGCTGAGACCTCGAGTCTCTTGTGAACTGGACTGGACTCTGGTGTGAACTGGACTGACCTACGAGGCTGCCGCGGGCCAGGTGCAGCTGGTTCCGTCCTGACGCCACCCAGACTCCGCCCGCATTAGCGCTCACCAGGCTCGGCTGACACTGAGAGAACTGAGACAGAAAGGCCACCACCCGCTCCACCGGGGCCCGGGTTACCGTGGCAACACTCTGCGTCGCCTGCAGCAGCGTCTGGAACAGACTTCCCTGATCGAACACGACGTAGTCCGAAATACTGATCTGAAGGAGAGACGGACAGGAAGTGAGAGGATCAGGATGTGAGACGGACAGGATGTGATGGAGACCTGTCTGTCTCTACCTGCCACCAGTGGTCGTCGTCTCCCTGAGGTTTGGACGAACAGATTCCTGTCCTGAACCAGAGGCTGCCGCTGGCGTCCAGAGCCCAGGACGTCCCCCCGTCTCCCAGGGCAACGCACATCAGGTCCAGACCCTGAGCCTCACTGACACACACGCACATAGACAATAGTATTACAGTAGTGGTATTAAAGCAGTTGTATTGCAGTAGTACTACAGTAGCAGTATTACCTGACGGTGTCGTACTTCCAGCCGTCTCCCTCGCTGCAGTAGCTGTTCAGTCCTTCTCTGTAGAATAAAGCCTTGTGTTCGCTCAGAGCCCAGACCACGCCCCCTCTAACACACACCTGGCTGAACACACAGGGGGCGTCGACCTTCACAGAACGAGCACATGGACGCTCCACGCTCAGACCTGACAGACACACAACAGTTACTGTGGCAAAAACCCACAACAGCTCCTCCTTTAACACCACACATCCTGCTACAGGACGTCTGATGGGATTCAGTCTGGGTCTCCAAAGTGATCAAGAGGAAGTCCAAAGTGATCAAGAGGGATCCAGAGGAACCTCAGGAGGATCAAGAAGAAGCCCAGAGGGATCCACGGTGATCAAGAGGAAATTCAGAAGAGCCTGATGAAGTCTGGAAGGATCCAAAGGAAGTCAAGAAGGAACCATAGAAACTGAAGAAGGATCCAGAGAAAGTCCAGAAGGGTCTGAACCTTCCTCACATCAACACAGGAAACATCATGTTTTAACCTCCTCTTCTTTTTCTGCTGTGGTTTAAAAGCAGCAACCGGAAGAGCTGCTCCACCTGCTGGTCGTCAGCAGCAGAGCAAGAAACAAGTCATCTGACAGGTTTGATCCATTTTCAGAAAATGTCCCCTGCTGGTCACATAGTCACAGTACAGCTGTAGGAGACCCTAACCCTACTGGACAAATGAGCCGTTCATCTTGTCTTGTGTTTGTCTAAATGTCACTTGTCATCATTCTCAGCCAATAACAACTGTTTCAGAAACCAGCTCCTGTGACTGAATACGACTCTAAGTTCCCCCTGAATTAAAACAATAAAAGATTTTCTGACATGATTTCTTAGACCTAGATTTTAACTTGGGTTCAAACTGTGTGTGGATATTTTAATTGAGATTTTGATTTGTCTCTCTTCTCTTGTCTGTTTTCTGTTTCTTCAAAGTGTGATTCAATGACAGTCAGGGATCTCCTTAGTAAGTGAGACAGGTGGTTACCTGTCTGCAGGTAGAGGTCGCCGTTGGTCCTGATGATCCAGGCCGAGTCGTCACTCAGAGCCACAAACGCTGTTTGCTCCACAGCTTTGTACCAGTGACGTTTTCCTTTAACTGACACTTTAGCACAAGCAAACGCTGTCATGCTCTTCTGCTCCACCTTCCACAGCAGATTACCTGATGGAGTTACAACAATTAACCGTTAGCTCATGCTCCAAACACTCTGATGCTAACATGCAACATGATGGTGAAGCAGCAGTTTGACATCATTAACAACAGCTTCCTCACAAACTACTGTTTTCAACAGCTGAACAAAGGATGTCAGCAGTTCACCTGAAGGGGATAACGCCACCTGGTGGACGTTGTCTTCAAATCGCTGCCAGTTGAGCCCACTTTCAGGCAAAGTGCTGCAGAACAGTCCTCCTTTGAAGTCCAGACACCACACATACCTGAGACACACAGTGACCTTTGAGACAGCTGCTGAACTCTTGTGAGTCAGCAGTCACACCATGGTCCCCAGCTCACCTGTCTGTCACCTGCAGGGTCAGGATTCCACACCCTGGGCCTAAGTATCCCATCCAGCTTTCTGCCAACTGAAGAGATAAAGGTAAAAACATTAACTCCAGCTGTGAGACTTGTCAAGTCCAGATTTGTCTCACCTGGTCAGGTTTGTGTCGGTCTCTGTCCTGAGCGTCCTGGTCCGCCTGGCTGTCTCGACTCTTTTCCGTCTGAATGGACGAGCATGTGAGGACGTCTCCTCTGCTGCCGGCTGCAGGCTGCGTGTGACAGTAGATGTCTCCCTCTTCATCACTGGACAAACTGGGTTCTCTGTCCCGAGTGGACACAGTGGAGTAAAACATCTGGTCTGCCAGGCCAGCAGGGGGCACCAGCTTGCCCACCTGTACACAAACACGAAGGAAATACTATACTTTATGAAGGAGAGATTTACTTTGCATCGGGATTCACATTATTTACATTCATACATTCGTCCAAAACACACCCTAACAGGTCCAGCACTATAAGGACCAGACAGGTCCAGGACTATAAGGACCAGACAGGTCCAGGACTATGAGGACCAGACAGGTCCAGGACTATGAGGACCAGACAGGTCCAGCACTATAAGGACCAGACAGGTCCAGGACTATAAGGACCAGACAGGTCCAGGACTATGAGGACCAGACAGGTCCAGGACTATGAGGACCAGACAGGTCCAGGACTATGAGGACCAGACAGGTGTATCATTAAGTCCACATACAACACACCTCATTATCATCCTCATCCCCATCCTCCGCCTCTGGTCCAATCAGAGGGCTCAGATCACCATCATCTTGCTCGTCCATTGGCTGCTCCTCTTGTCCATCATCTTCATCAGCATTTTGCATATAGGAGAAGGTGCACTCCAGCAATAGATCAACATCTGGTGTTGGAGGGATGACCTCTGCTTCTGAGGCCTTTCCTGTGATCATCTGCTTCTCTGGACCCTGAAGGAAGAGGGATCCTGGAGGGACGAGCGAGCTGGGAGAAGAAAACAATAATGAGACAGATGGGTCAGAAGGAGACATCATGTTGTAGTCTGCCGGCTTTCAACTCACCAGGAATCGTCCTTCTCTCCGTCTTTTAAACCTCCATCTGAATGTACCCCTCCTTCCTCCTGTGAGTCCGGGTCCTGGTCCTGGTCCAGCCACATGAGGGAGGCTCGGTCGCTCAGAGGAGTTCCACTTCCTCCATCACTACAGCTGCTGTCTTGGACTACAAACATGGAGTCTGAGCAGCTGCTCTCAGAGAGACATCTCCCACTGCTACTGTCTAAGGACGGACAGCATGACATGTAGAAAAGTCAAGTATACAATCCATCTGTCTGTCCATCTGTCTGTTTGTCCTCTAGTCTTTTTTCTTACCTTGCCTTCTCTTTTTCTTCTTCACTCTTACAGCTTTCACCACCAGCTCCTGTTGCATCTCTTCCTGGCCCAAGGGGGCGCTGTAGCATCTGCCGCTGAGCTCACGGGAGCTCACGGGATGTGAGGAACTGCAACTGCGAGAGCCGGCAGTCAGCAAACAGGACTGAGGACAGAGCTGCTCCATCACCTGCACCAACACGGAGCCGTCAGTAACAAGGTCACACCATTACCAGAGAACCAGTCTACTGGATGGGGTCAGTTACCTCCAGCTGGTCCAGCTGCTCCTCTGCCTCCGTCACTTCCTCTTCCTCCTCTTTCTTCTCACCACGTGCCCCTCCCCCTCCCTCCTGTCTAGCCCCACCCTCTGTGATGATGGCCATTGTTCTGATTGGCTGAGCTGTTTCCACTGACCCGGTTTGTAGAAGGATGGTGGGTGTGGTCAAAGGTGAGGACGAACGGATGGAGAGCTCAGACACTGAAGAATTTCAGGTAAAAACGGGTAAAAAAAAACAAATGGTTACCCCCTCAGCAGTAGTAGTAGCAGTAGCAGTAGCAGTAGTAGTAGTAGCAGTAGTAGTAGTAGCAGTAGCAGTAGCAGTAGTAGCAGTAGTAGTAGTAGCAGTAGTAGTAGTAGCAGTAGCAGTAGCAGTAGTAGCAGTAGTAGTAGCAGTAGCAGTAGCAGCAGCAGTAGCAGTAGCAGTAGCAGTAGCAGTAGCAGTAGCAGTAGCAGTAGTAGCAGTAGTAGCAGTAGCAGTAGTAGTAGTAGTAGTAGTAGTAGTAGTAGCAGTAGTAGCAGTAGCAGTAGTAGCAGCAGTAGTAGCAGTAGCAGTAGTAGTAGTAGTAACATTAGTAGCAGTAGCAGTAGTAGTAGCAGTAGCAGCAGTAGCAGCAGTAGCAGTAGCAGCAGCAGCAGTAGTAGCAGTAGTAGTAGTAGCAGTAGTAGTAGTAGCAGTAGCAGTAGTAGCAGTAGCAGTAGTAGCAGTAGTAGTAGTAGCAGTAGTAGTAGCAGTAGTAGCAGCAGTAGCAGTAGCAGTAGTAGCAGTAGTAGTAGCAGTAGTAGCAGTAGTAGCAGCAGTAGCAGTAGCAGTAGCAGTAGTAGTAGTAGCAGTAGCAGCAGCAGTAGCAGTAGCAGTAGTAGCAGTAGCAGTAGTAGCAGTAGTAGCAGTAGCAGTAGTAGCAGTAGTAGTAGTAGCAGTAGTAGTAGCAGTAGTAGCAGCAGTAGCAGTAGCAGTAGTAGCAGTAGTAGTAGCAGTAGTAGCAGTAGTAGCAGCAGTAGCAGTAGCAGTAGCAGTAGTAGTAGTAGCAGTAGCAGCAGCAGTAGCAGTAGCAGTAGTAGCAGTAGTAGTAGTAGCAGTAGTAGTAGTAGCAGTAGCAGTAGTAGCAGTAGTAGCAGTAGCAGTAGTAGCAGTAGTAGTAGTAGCAGTAGTAGT
This sequence comes from Limanda limanda, assembly GCF_963576545.1. Lineage (NCBI taxonomy): Eukaryota > Metazoa > Chordata > Actinopteri > Pleuronectiformes > Pleuronectidae > Limanda > Limanda limanda. The sequence continues at coordinate 28,497,401 of NC_083647.1, read as the reverse complement.
AGCAGTAGTAGCAGCAGTAGCAGTAGCAGTAGTAGCAGTAGTAGCAGTAGTAGCAGCAGTAGCAGTAGCAGTAGCAGTAGTAGCAGTAGCAGCAGCAGTAGCAGTAGCAGTAGTAGCAGTAGCAGTAGCAGTAGTAGCAGTAGTAGTAGTAGTAGCAGTAGCAGTAGTAGCAGTAGTAGCAGTAGCAGTAGCAGTAGCAGTAGCAGTAGCAGTAGTAGTAGCAGTAGCAGCAGTAGCAGTAGCAGTAGCAGTATCACTCACAGCTGGAGGGCAGTCCCTCGGGGCTGTTGGACAAGCGGATGACGTCTCTGTCTCCTTTCAGGATGAAGATCTCATTCTCACAACACGACACTGATACGATGTCTCCACTGCTCTCCAAAGATCCGATGATCACCTGAACGCATCACAAATAAAACTGATCAGACATCAACACATCCTCAATCACTCATTGGCCCTGTACAGTATTTACATGTGATCAGAGTGAAGGAGTGGTGATGATCTAACCTCGCTGACACAGTCCACCACGTAGACGCTGTACTCGTTCCAGCTCAGGATCCAGTCCTTCCTGAGGAAGCAGCTGAGCATCCCCAGCTGTCTGTCCGCTGGACGATACGCTCCGACTGGGCCAGGGTGAGGAAACAACTGAAACTGAGGAATCTGACAGACAGAAGCGTGTGAGACAGACAGGAGAGAAAGAGAGAGACACGCAGACAACATTGAGACAGACAGACAGAAATGGACAGGATAGAGAGACAGATATCAGAGAGACAGGCAGGAGAGAGAGAGAGAGGGACAGACAGACACACAGAATGAATTGAACAATCACAGTATTTCTATATTTCATTCAACCACAGTAAATCATACATGTGCAGCTTCAACAGAACCAGTACACGTATGTTGTCAGTGTACCTGTGTGTTGAACAGAGGTCTGAGCTGTCGCGTGTCCTCCACCTGTCCCGTGATGTCACACCTCCACAGTCTGAGTCCCGGCCGAGCAGCAAACACCTGAAGGTCGCTCTGTTTACATAGAGCCGGCAGGAAGCAGGCGCCGAACCTGCCACTGCTGCAACCAATCAGACACACCCATGTCATCAAATAAACACATCAACACGCGTGTCAACACACCCATGTCATCAAATAAACACATCAACACGCGTGTCAGCACACCCGTGTCATCAAATAAACATATCAACACGCGTGTCAACACACACATGTCAACACGCTGTGCTCTCTTCTTCTGGATCTCAAGCTGGTTTTATTATATTTTGTGTGTTGTAGGACGTACGCGTAAGACATGAATGTTGTATGACCTACACAATGAATGATGTGTGACGTATGACGCAGTGTTGTATGACATACATGTTGTATGATATGCGTGTAGTACATTACATGTCAGCAGTGTGTTGTACCTCTTGCGGGGCTTGGAGCCCAGCTGCTGGACTTCCTGTGTCTGTGTACAGTAGAGCAGAGCTCTGTGCTGCGTGGACACCAGCAGCAGCTGCTGACTGTACGCCACCTGAACCACGCCGGAGGGCTCCTCCAGCAGCAGCACAGGTTTACACAGACCCTACACACACACACACATAAACATGTTATATATATATATAATAATGTGTATGTATATAATGTATATATCCAGGCGAGGTCATTTTAACTTATAATAAGTCAATTTTATGATGTCATTGTGAGCTCATTTGTACCTTATGATACCATCAATGATTGGTTAATCCAGATAAACAGTATGCTGTGTCTCTAATCATATTGGTTACAAAAGTAAGTGCGTCACTAGAATAGATGACGTCATAGTGATGTCATGATGACATCATTCCTCCCAGGTGACCATGTACAGTTTAGTGTGGACACTTGTGTGTTGAGGTGGCTTCACCTGGTCCAGGTCCAGAGCGGAGAAGACGACTCGTCCTTTATCATCTCCTGAGAACAGTTTCATCCCGTTAGTGCTCCAGGCCAGTGATGTCACTGAACCCTTGTGAAGCCCAACCACATCGAAACGCCTCAACTGCACACAGACAGGCAGAGAGAGAGACAGGTTACACCTGAACACAGAGAGAGACAGACTCTTGTATGCTACTGGGGATCTTTTAAAAACTGATATTTGTCCTCCAGTGCAAAACAAATAAACAAATGCTCAAACAGGCGTTTCAGTGTCGCAGCCATCGACCATCATCGGAACCAAGTTCCAAAAACACTGATGGTTTGTAAAACGCCCCATCAGCCTGGATTCATCGGGCAAACTGAGGAATCGGTTGACCCTTGACCCTTAGTGCACACAGATACCAGAGCTTTTAAAAATCAGCACGTTTGTAACCAAAGTGGGGGGGGCTGAGGTTGGGGTTTGTATGTGTAGGGTTTGCGGTGGTATGTGTGTAGGTATGTGTAGTGTAGTGTATGTGTAGGGTTTGTGTTGGTATGGTTGTAGGTATGTGTAGTGTAGTGTATGTGTAGGGTTTGTGTTGGTATGTGTGTAGGTATGTGTAGTGTAGTGTATGTGTAGGGTTTGTGTAGGTATGTGTAGTGTAGTGTATGTGTAGGGTTTGTGTTGGTATGTGTGTAGGTATGTGTAGTGTAGTGTATGTGTAGGGTTTGTGTTGGTATGTGTGTAGGTATGTGTAGTATAGTGTATGTGTAGGGTTTGTGTTGGTATGGTTGTAGGTATGTGTAGTGTAGTGTATGTGTAGGGTTTGTGTTGGTATGGTTGTAGGTATGTGTAGTGTAGTGTATGTGTAGGGTTTGTGTTGGTATGTGTGTAGGTATGTGTAGTATAGTGTATGTGTAGGGTTTGTGTTGGTATGGTTGTAGGTATGTGTAGTGTAGTGTATGTGTAGGGTTTGTGTTGGTATGGTTGTAGGTATGTGTAGTGTAGTGTATGTGTAGGGTTTGTGTTGGTATGGTTGTAGGTATGTGTAGTGTAGTGTATGTGTAGGGTTTGTGTTGGTATGGTTGTAGGTATGTGTAGTGTAGTGTATGTGTAGGGTTTGTGTTGGTATGGTTGTAGGTATGTGTAGTGTAGTGTATGTGTAGGGTTTGTGTTGGTATGGTTGTAGGTATGTGTAGTGTAGTGTATGTGTAGGGTTTGTGTTGGTATGGTTGTAGGTATGTGTAGTGTAGTGTATGTGTAGGGTTTGTGTTGGTATGGTTGTAGGTATGTGTAGTGTAGTGTATGTGTAGGGTTTGTGTTGGTATGGTTGTAGGTATGTGTAGTGTAGTGTATGTGTAGGGTTTGTGTTGGTATGGTTGTAGGTATGTGTAGTGTAGTGTACGTGTAGGGTTTGTGTTGGTATGGTTGTAGGTATGTGTAGTGTAGTGTATGTGTAGGGTTTGTGTTGGTATGGTTGTAGGTATGTGTAGTGTAGTGTATGTGTAGGGTTTGTGTTGGTATGGTTGTAGGTATGTGTAGTATAGTGTATGTGTAGGGTTTGTGTTGGTATGTGTGTAGGTATGTGTAGTGTAGTGTATGTGTAGGGTTTGTGTTGGTATGGTTGTAGGTATGTGTAGTGTAGTGTATGTGTAGGGTTTGTGTTGGTATGGTTGTAGGTATGTGTAGTGTAGTGTATGTGTAGGGTTTGTGTTGGTATGGTTGTAGGTATGTGTAGTGTAGTGTATGTGTAGGGTTTGTGTTGGTATGTGTGTAGGTATGTGTAGTGTAGTGTATGTGTAGGGTTTGTGTTGGTATGTGTGTAGGTATGTGTAGTGTATGTGTAGGGTTAGGGGGTTAGGGTTACCCTGACCCTAACCCCCTAACCCTACACATACAATAAACTGTGTGTGTGTGTGGACAAGAAGCTGAAACACAGGAAAGCGTTTGTTTGTGTCCACATCAGTGTGGGCGGGGCCTGGAACCACCTGTGGATCTTCTCACCTGTTTGTTGCGCCCAGGAAGAGGAGACACCAGCTGGAAGACTGACACCCGACCAGAAGCTGTTCCTACAGCAACCAGGTCGTCAAAACAGCTGAGCAGCTTTACAGCTGTGATGGCATCACACTTTCCCTGCAGCACACACATGAACACATCTTCAACACATGTCAAACACACACACTGGAGCTACTACAATAAGCACCACAGAAGAAAAGATCTGACCTCCAGACTGTACTTGTTCATGTGTGCGAGGCGGCGACAGTACAGGTACAACATGCCGATGCTGCTGCCCACCGCCAGGAAGTCACTGCTGCTGTCAACCGCCGTCAGGTAGACCAGCACAGACCGGAACCCCCGCTGCACCTGAGGAGGGAGGAAACCTTCATCATCATCATCATCCTCGCTCTCTCTCTCAGGATGTAGTGCACCTTATTGGCCTTGATGTTCAGGTTCTGTTCTGAAAGGTTGTGACCAGCTGGTCTGGGTTTGAGCCGGTCTGGACTGCTTCAGTACCTTGGCTGGGATGGCGTTCAGCAGGTGGTAGAGCGGGCAGAACTCCCTCAGGACGGACTGCGGGGTCAGCGGGGTCGCCATGAGTCTGCTGAGGTGGACTCACACTGGTCCTGAAAGTCAGGTCAAAACTCCAATTTAAAGCACATCAAATAACTGAAACCCAACATCAGTAGAACCTCAGTCTGCACCGAACCCTGACCCGACATTTTACTGTTCACTAACAGAACCAAATCTAAAGAGAACGTCATGTGGAGTGAAACAGGTCTGTAGTGAAGAGTGTGAACAGCTGACACCACAGTTCCCACAGAGAGGACGTGAGATCCAGGAGCTCTGCACCAGTTCAGCTTTTAAGATATAATGATGGGGGCGGCACCATGCAATGCATACATATTACTATTCTGTGGTGCTTATTCTGGATTATTCTCCTGATACAGACAGAGGGCGGAGCCAACCAGCGCAGACTTAACACCACTTCACGTTGTTAGGTTGATCACACAGGCACCGGGTTAGGGTTCACATGAGGGTTAGGGTTCACATGAGGGTTAGGGTTAGGGTTCACAAGAGGGTTAGGGTTCACATGAGGGTTAGGGTTCACATGAGGGTTAGGGTTCACATGAGGGTTAGGGTTTGGGTTTACATGAGGGTTAGGGTTAGGGTTCACATGAGGGTTAGGGTTCACATGAGGATTAGGGTTCACATGAGGGTTAGGGTTCACAAGAGGGTTAGGTTTAGGACTCACATGAGGGTTAGGGTTCACATGAGGGTTAGGGTTCACATGAGGGTTAGGGTTCACATGAGGGTTAGGGTTTGGGTTTACATGAGGGTTAGGATTCACATGAGGGTTAGGGTTCACATGAGGGTTAGGGTTCACATGAGGGTTAGGGTTCACATGAGGGTTAGGGTTCACATGAGGGTTAGGGTTCACATGAGGGTTAGGATCAGGATTCACAGGAGGGTTAGGATCAGGATTCACATGAGGGTTAGGGTTAACATGAGGGTTAGGATTCACATTAGGGTTAGGACTAGGGTTGCAAAGGGGCGGAAAGTTTCTGGTAAATTTCCCGAAACTTTCCGGAAACTTTCCATGGTAAGTTTAGCTCGGGAATTTTGGGAATTTTGAAAAAAAAAAAAAAAAATGCACAAATTAAACGCTGAGCAATAAAACCATCATTCAAAACTCTATTTTAAAGATGTATGGAACGTTGAGTTTCAACCCTCCACTGGTCATTCTTCCATCACATGCACAGATAACTCCCAGCATGCTTCACTCTACAGCAGGGCTACTGAGGCCTGCTGTAGAGTGCAGGACTAGTCAGGTAAGTTTCCATGATATTACTGGGAAAATATATTAGCATGCTGATTGAGGATTGTTCATCTGTTCATCTAGACTATTTCCATTCATTTATCCATCAATTGTAAAATATGTTTACAGACGATTCCAATTGTTTGTCTAACTATTTATATCTCTGGCATTGCATTAGTGTTTTTTTACAAACTTTTTTCTCATCTTATTCTACAGAACAATGCCACGTGCACTCTCTCATGTGTGGAGACATTTCACCTCATCCAATGTAGAAGGAAAGGCTGTGTACATTTGCAAATACTGTGCAAAGACCTATGTTAAGAATGACACAACGATGCAGAAGCATATAGTCAAGTGCCCAAAGTTTCCTCAGGGCTCAAATCAGCCTATGACACAACAAAATGTTTATATTTATGTCTGTATATGACAAGGTAAATACAGTTAGTATAAATTACCCACAACATTTCCAGTTTATTCCTGTTAATTCCCGTTAATTCCCGTATATTCCTGTTAATTCCCGTTAATTCCCATGGAAAGTTTCCAACTTTGAATATTCCCGGAATTTTGCAACCCTAGTTAGAACTCACATTAGGGTTAGGGTTCACATGAGGGATAGGGTTCAAATGAGGGTTAGGGTTAGGACTCACATTAGGGTTAGGGTTCACATGAGGGTTAGGGTTCACAAGAGGGTTAGGGTTAGGACTCACATTAGGGTTAGGGTTCACATGAGGGTTAGGGTTAGGGTTCACATGAGGGTTAGGGTTCAAATGAGGGTTAGGACTCACATTAGGGTTAGGGTTCACATGAGGGTTAGGGTTCACAAGAGGGTTAGGGTTAGGACTCACATTAGGGTTAGGGTTCACATGAGGGTTAGGGTTCACATGAGGGTTAGGGTTAGGGTTCACATGAGGGTTAGGGTTAGGGTTCACAAGAGGGTTAGGGTTAGGGTTCACATGAGGGTTAGGGTTAGGGTTCACAAGAGGGTTAGGGTTCACAGGAGGGTTAGGGTTAAGGTTCACATGAGGGTTAGGGTTAGGACTCACATGAGGATTAGGGTTAGGGTTCACATGAGGGTTAGGGTTCACATGAGGGTTAGGGTTCACATGAGGATCAGGGTTCACATGAGGGTTAGGGTTAGGGTTCACATGAGGATCAGGGTTCACATGAGGGTTAGGGTTCACATGAGGATCAGGGTTCACATGAGGATTAGGATTCACATGAGGGAGACATCTCTTGAGTCACAGCTGCCAAACAGCGTCACACACACACTGGAGATGAGCTGGATTAGCATCCTGCTAATGGAGTCTGGTGAGACGACGTCAGACGAAGACGTCTGCTCACGTTAACACGAGACTTCTGTAAACAGCTACGCTCACAAACAAACAAACAAACAAACAAACAACCCGACATCCTGCTGTTTACCGAGCTAGCTCCACTGACAGCACAGCTAGCATCCTGTGGGAGCAGCTCATGCTAACGCTAGCATCAGAAGCATCACTCACTGAGGCGGATTCCAGATGTTGCTGCAGGTGTTCCACAGCTGGATGTCAATCAGCTGACATGAGGCGGACAGATGCGGAGACACCGTCAACAAACTGCGCCGCTCACCGGCGACACGGAGAACTACACCTCCACCCCTGATTGATTTGATGTTTCCATGATTTTTTATTTTCTGATTCATCAATAAAAAAATAACTGACCGGAAGCGGAAACTCAGCGACTGCTGGTTAGAAAACGCGGAGTCTGGATTCTCCTTCCGTTTCCCTTGTTTTTATGTGACAACATTTGCATTAAAACATGTTATTTCCCAACACACGCTTTTATTTCTGGTCTAACAAACGTCATAATGTTTGATACGAGTAGAGAAGCGTTTGTTTATGTTACGGTTTAGATTGTAAAGTTGTAAAACGATGTAAAATACACATTTATTCAACGATTCACATTTTTCCCGTTAAACTTCTGAATCCGGTCCGCGGATCCGCTCCGTGCATTCCGAGTCTCTGCCCCGGCGGTGGCTAAGCTAGGCTAGTTGAAAAGTCCCCGCGAACCGGGCCCTGCTCCCGGTGTGCCGCGGCCGGTAGAGACGTCCTCGATCCCCGCGGAGCCACGTGGCCGCTCGCTCGACTTCATCCACCGGATTCGACCTCCGGAGGACCGGAGCTACCGACTGGTTCCCAGGCTGAGCTAAGCTAACTGTTAGCCTCGCAGCCAAAATGGCGGACAAGGAGGATGAGAGCGGACCGATCAGAACAATAAGAGCCGCAGAACCGCCGGAGCCCGCGGCCCAGCTCCCCGCCGCCCAGGCCCCACAGCCCGGGGAACTCAACGGGCTCTCCGCGGGCAGCTCCCAGGCCGGGTCCGGGTCCGGAGCTCCGCTGGAGGACTTCCTACAGAGAAGCCCGGAGGAGCAGAGCATCGTGGTGGGCACAGAGCCCGCGGACCTGGCCCCGGACCCGCCTGCGGACCCGGCTGCGGACCCGGCCCCGGACCCGGACCCGGCTGCGGACCTGGGCAACACCACGATCATCTACGTGCAGCCGGACGGCAGCCTGGTGGAGGGCTCCGGGCTGACGGCCGAGGAGCAGCAGTTCCTTCTGGAGCAACTCACCCGGCAGCAGCTCGTCCAGGTCCCGGACACCGAGGCGGCTCAGCTGCTCCAGCAGAGCCAGCTGCTCAGAACCACCCCGGTCCACAACGCCACCCTGGATCCGAGCCAGCTGCAGCAGGTCATCAACCAGGTCACCAAGTCCAAGCAGCAGGTCCAGGTTCTCCAGCAGGTTCCTCAGGAGAACCTCAAGACCCAGAACAATGCCTCCCAGCAGCTGAAGAGCGTCGCCCAGCAGGTGGTCCTGCACACCAGCGGCTCAGTGCAGGTGGTCCAGAAGAAGGTGGGTCACACATGGAGCCACATCTGGCTCAGACAGATGTTCAGGTGTCCTCACCTGTCACAGCACCAGTCCAGCAATGTTCTCTCACAGGTTCTCCAACAAGGGGTCGGTCGCGTGATGACGATTATATTCAGGTTATTAAACAAAAGATTTCCGGTAATTACCTCCACCACCAAGAGCTTTCATTAGCGATTATTAGCAGATTAGATTTATGCCTAACGGGGGAAAAACAATTCTTGGGTAAGGGTTAATTCTTGAATTAATGTGAACATCCACAAATGTTTTGCGCTGTCAATTAATCTGCAGTTTCTCGATTATTTTAAATATTGAAAACTTGTTATTGTTGATTGACTCAAACCAGACTAAATCAGAAAAAGTGGAAATGCAGAATCTGTTTCTGAGAAGTTTCCATCGCAGCTCAGTTGTGATCATATCAAAGATCTAAGTTCATCTCAACCTTTAAAGGTTTGAGTGACTCAACACTTCCTCACAGGTGGAGACCAGATCTCCGTTCCTCTGCTGCTTCCTCCATCACCTCCGTCCTCTTACAGCTGAGTCATGTGACCACACTGATTCACATCCAGATGTTCAGCTGACGACAGTGCCGGGTGATGTACACATGATCACATGACCTCTGCAGCAGAGTTAAAACGTCACTTCCTGTGTCTGCTGCTCCCTGCAGACCCGGGGGTCTCATCGATAACCGTGCGGCCGCACAACACGTGGCTGGAAACGTGCGGACGCCACTTCTCACGCAAACGTTGGGATTAATAAAAGCAAACAACGTTTTGGAGACGGGAAAGTGGAGATGCAGACGTGAGGAGCTGAACTGAAGATTATTGATCCAGCTCAACAACATTAGAACCAACAGCTTTAGTTCTGCTCGCGCGACAAAACTGTTCCACACGAACCTTCAATACAAAATATATATATTTATTTATTTATATATATATATCAGGCTTAGATTCCATTAAACAGTGGAGTTGCAGAGCTGAGTCATTTTAGCTTTTAACAATATCTTCTAACACTGTGTGAATCCTCCAGGAAGAGTGTGTGTAGAAGGTCTGCAGTGAACAGGGCTGTTCCATCAGGTGCACAGGGCTGTTCCATCAGGTGAACAGAGCGACCTGGAGATCACCATAAAGAACTGGTTAGGGATGAGGAGGAGACGGGTCAGGGATGAGGAGGAGACGGGTCAGAGATGAGGAGGAGACGGGTCAGAGATGAGGAGGAGACGAGTCAGGGGTCAGGGATGAGGAGGAGACAGGTCAGGGATGAGGAGGAGACGGGTTAGAGATGAGGAGGAGACTGGTCAGGGATGAGGAGGAGACGGGTCAGGGATGAGGAGGAGACGGGTTAGAGATGAGGAGGAGACTGGTCAGGGATGAGGAGGAGACGGGTCAGAGATGAGGAGGAGACGAGTTAGAGATGAGGAGGAGACTGGTCAGGGATGAGGAGGAGACGAGTTAGAGATGAGGAGGAGACGGGTCAGAGATGAGGAGGAGACGAGTTAGAGATGAGGAGGAGACGAGTCAGGGGTCAGGGATGAGGAGGAGACGGGTCAGGGATGAGGAGGAGACGGGTCAGGGATGAGGAGGAGACGGGTTAGAGATGAGGAGGAGACTGGTCAGGGATGAGGAGGAGACGGGTCAGAGATGAGGAGGAGACGAGTTAGAGATGAGGAGGAGACTGGTCAGGGATGAGGAGGAGACGAGTTAGAGATGAGGAGGAGACGGGTCAGAGATGAGGAGGAGACGGGTCAGAGATGAGGAGGAGACGGGTCAGGGATGAGGAGGAGACGGGTCAGGGATGAGGAGGTGCAGTGGTGATCAGCTGATCTAGATTCTATAGATCTGTGATCTCTGAGCTCCCAGGACCAACACCAGCTTCTAATGATAATTCTGTTAAAGTCTATAGATTGAGGACATCATGTCTGTCTCTGTATTTAATAATCCTGCAGTGATGAGTATTAACGAGACCCCTGGTGTCTCCAGATGTTCCCGTATGTTTGCTTATTAATACTCAGTCAGAATTCAAACCTTTAGGTTAAATCAACTGGTTTTATTCAACTCAAATATTCTTATGGAATTGACTTCTATTGATTATACCTGAGGATCCAGTGAATATGAAATCTGTTATCAATGACACGTCTCAGTGGTTCCACAGTGTCCATGGAGGATCTGAGACTAAGCAGCTTCTGGTTTTCTGTCCTTTCAGTCGGAGCCCGTCACGATTCAGATCAAGGCTCCTCCCAAACAGGAAGTGAAGTCCGGCTCCACCCTGCAGCAGAAGACTGTGTGTGTCAATCCTCCTCAGGTGAAGCTGTCAGCCAATGGCAGCCTGAGCAGTGCTCAGATCATCCACCTGCAGCCCGTGGTTGGTCAGGAGGGTCAGCAGTTCTTCCTGCAGCAGAGTCCCGGGGACCCGCCCATCCAGCTGCTGCTGCAGAGCCCGGTCCCCGTGGTCGGCTCGCTGCTCCCATTGGTCCACAAGCTGACGGGCCACACCACAGCCACGGCCTCTGGTCCGAGTCAGAAACCTGCTGGCCCCCCCACCTCCGTCAGGGCATTGGCCACCTCCATTGTTAAGACCCCGCCCACTTCTAGTAATGTCAGCATCCCGCCAATCAAACCCCCGAGCGGAACGCCGGCCGCCGCCAGGAAGAGTCCCGTCAAAGCAGCTGCTGTTCTGACGACCATCACACCCGCCCCCTCTGCCCCCGTGAGCAAACCTCCCGCCCCCCCTGTGGTGCCGGCGGTGAAGGACAGAGAAACAGACAAACTGAAGAAGAGGTTAAAGAAGAAGGAGAAGAAGGTGGCGAAGGTCCAGACTCGATCCGGTCGGGTCTCCAGACCCCCGAAGTACAAAGCCAAAGATTACAAGTTCATAAAGACAGAGGACCTTGCTGACAGCCACCAGTCCGACTCTGACGACTACTCTGAGATGAGCACGGAGGAGGAGGAGGAGGAGGGCGTGAGGAAGGATGGCCCCGCCCCCTCCACCTCCCTCACCTACAGCCACAAGTCCAGGTCCCACCACTGCCAGACCTGCGATAAGGCCTACATCGGTCCTGGAGGCCTGAACCGGCACTATAAACTCAACCCGACCCACGGAGACCCTGACCCCCCTGGCGACCCGCCTAGCAACACCCCCCCGCCAGTCAGAGAGGGCAGCCAATCACCGGAGACCACTGTCGCAGAGGAGAAGACGGAGGACACACCTGCTGCCACGGCAACAAACAGAGTAAGAGACCTGTCCACCAATCAGAGCTGTCGTTAACGTGTTAGTCTATGTACCGATTATATACGTTATTTAACTCACACACACACACACACACACACACACACACACACACACAGTGTGATCGGACACATGTGTGAACTCAGTCTGGGTTGCAGACTATGATGCAGCAGGACTGCTTCACATATAGTATTGAAGTTATCCTTCAACATGTTTCCCCTCATCATTGCTGCTGAAACCTTTCTCCTGATGATGTTCTCCTCTACACATCTGTGTCCCTTGTGTCGTCCTGGGAGACGGATCCTCACATGTGTCTCTCTGAGGTTTCTACGTGTCTTCACCTGTTAAAAGGGTTTTTAGTAGTTTGTCCTGACTCTTGCTGAGGGTGAAGGACAGAGGATGTCTCACCATGTTAAAGCCCTATGAGACAAACTGTGATTGGTGAATATAAGAACAAATAACATTTGATTGATTGGTTGGGTTCAATTAATAAGTGTTTGATGCTGTTGGTGCAGAGCTCAGTGTGATAGACACAGAGGAACTGTTTACCATCGCAAACCCTACACTGATTCTTTATGTTGTGTATGTCACAGGTGTGTGTGTCTGGTGTTATGTCATGGTTAGTTATACAGGTTGATCATACGGGTTAGTTACACATGTTAGTTACACATGTTAGTTACACATGTAAGTTACACATGTTAGTTACACATGTTAGTTACACATGTAAGTTACACATGTTAGTTACACATGTTAGTTACACATGTTAGTTACACATGTAAGTTACACATGTTAGTTACACATGTTAGTTACACATGTAAGTTACACATGTAAGTTAGACATGTTAGTTACACATGTTAGTTACACATGTAAGTTACACATGTTAGTTACACATGTTAGTTACACATGTTAGTTACACATGTTAGTTACACATGTTAGTTACACATGTTAGTTACACATGTAAGTTACACATGTTAGTTACACATGTTAGTTATAATCTGCTGTATGTTCTCCTGTGTTCAGGTGGAGGGGGGTCCGGCAGCAGCGGCAGGACTCAGGGGTCTCCATCACCGAGGCCCCGGCCGACCCCGGGGCCGAGGGAGGGGAAGAGGGAGGGGCAGAGGGAGGGGCCGACCACCAGGACCGCCTCCTAAAGTGAGTTCACGTCAACTGGGTGAATCACACCTGTACGTTTCCAGAATCCCAGACCTGCAGTAAATCACAGCTGTGCAGATCTGAACCACAACGTGATGAACTGGTTCACTTCCTCAGATTCACTCTTTCTGCTGAAATCAGGTTAATAATCAGTTAATGTGATTGGTCAATTCTCTCAGGTGGCAGTGGGCCTTGTCAGTAGGCGTGGTCGACGTGGTCGACCTCCAAAGCTTAGTGTTACCATGGTAACGTCAGAGCAGCAGGCGGAGAGGAGACGAGACCGACTGCAAGAGGTAAGAGGAAGGAAGTGAAGACACGGACTTTCAAAGTAAAGTCTTTGTTTACAGGTCTAATGTAATGACCCACACATACAGGTGTGTGAGTTGTTGTTTCCGTGACAGTGGTTTGTTCTTCACAGCTGGTGGAGCAGTGTGAGGACGAGGAGCTGATGGACATCGTTCTTCCTCGTTTGACCAAAGTATTGAGTCTGTGGGAGCTGCTGCTGGCAAAGGTACATGCTAATAAAACACACGCTAATATTACACTGGTACACAGTCCAGTGTGTATGCTTCTTCCCTGCACAGACTCCAGATGTGTCATGTGTTGTGTTGGAGTTTGTCTCCGTCGTGCTGCAGAAATCTGGTGTATGTCACAGCTTCAGTCCAGATCCTGAGTCCGGATCTGTCTTGTGTCCTCTGTAGGTGGAGCGCGGTGGTCCTGCTCGGACTCGGTTTCCAGACATCTACCGTGAGTACGAGTCTCTGCAGGTTCATGTGAAACAAGCCGCTCAGGATTATATCATCAGTCCACAAGGGGGCGCCGCGGCACTGGAGGTCAGGAACATGGAGGTGAGAGTTTCTCCTGCGATCTGCTGTGAGCTACTGCGATCTGCTGTGAGCGACTGTGGGTGAATCTGAACTGGACTGTGTGATTCAGGTGGCCAGGTCTCTCGGGATCCTGGATGAGGTGAACAAGATGAGGGCGGTTCCTGGGGCATCTCCCTCTCCCAGTCTGACCAGTAAGAACGTTCGATACATCGAGGTAAGGCTGCTGGTGACGTTCAGTTCTGAGTACAGGGTTCATTTTCAGTCTGGTTCTAGAAACAGTCTGTTTTTCTTTGACCTGTTTTACTGTAGAACCAATGGCAGGTGATGGGTATCCCTGATTTAATCCAAATATGTTTCCCAGAATTCTAAGATGCTACCGCCGTCGAAGAGATTCAAGATGGAAAACAGCGTTCCAGTTCACCAGAACGGAATAGAGACGCACAAAACAGGTACAGATACTACATCTGCTGCCCCCTGCTGGACTGGGTTTGGTTCTAACTTTTCACTTTTCTGTTCAAGGTGGGAAAACGGTGACCCCTGTGACCCCTGTGACCCCCATCACCTCCTCTCAAGACTCCAGCTTGGTCTCTGTGTCTCCTCTGGTGATTCCAGATGGAACCAAACTGTCGACCAGCAGTGCTGACTTCAGGTGAGCTGACCCAGGGGATCCCATGGAGACATGTGGGAGAAGTTTCTGAATGTGTGTTGGTTTCTTATTAAGTTAGAATCTTCCAAAACTCCACAAACTGATTCTCACTTAGTAGAGAGATATGAAAAAGGCTCTTTGGGCCGTTTCAACATAAATCGTTATGGTCTGTTACGGGCTCCCTCCAAATTTAGAGGCGTCTATGGTTTGACTCTGGAGATGAAACGAGTCCTGCACACCGCTTTTATTGATTCTTTTTTTTGTCTTATTGCTATATACATTTTGAGATGTAAAATAGGACAAATTTTTGTAAATGTGGGATTTACCTTTGTATGCGCAAGTCCATTTGTTTTTCAACCATCAATTATTAATTTGTAGTGTATTTGTTTGGGTGGTTTTGTATTTGCCAAACAGAATGAATCAGTGTGTTGATGATGTTTTGTCATTTCAAACCTCACTGTGTTAACAATGGGGGGGATTTGTGCGACATGTTTAGTTTGTTGAGTTTTGGTCAGAATCTCGTTCCATAGTTTCACACCTGGACCAGGGTGACAGATGCTCTGATCTGAAGTGTGAATGTGTTTCTCTGGTTTTGCAGCGCCTCTGGCTCCGCCTCTGCTAAGACACCCGCAACCCAGGCTCCACCCCCTGACACACCTATGGAGGTGACTCCAGGAGACCAGGGGGAGGGGCCTCTGCCAGTGGGCCAGGACCAGGCCCTGAGTACATCTGCCATCGCAGCCCAGATGAAGGAGCTGGAGGAAGCTCTGGGCTCAAGTCCCGGAAGTGAGACAAAACCTCTGGAGTCCAGCACAGTCCAGACACCTGGGTCTACCTTGATTCAGACAACCGGGTCTGCAACAATCCAGACTCTGGAGTCCAGCACAGTCCAGACACAGGCCTCCTCTCAGCCACAGCAGGGGGACTTGTTTCAGTCCAGCACCACAGAGGCATCTGAAGCCAAAGAACTGAAAGAGGGACAGGAGATCTACATTGAGACGGAGGGGCTAGCAGTCCAGCTGGCAGAACCCGGATCAGACGGGATCGTCATTGTCAGTGGGCCAGATGGGACCACTATGCATATCCAGACTCAAGAAGGGGTCCCCCTGGAGGCGGTCCAGGCCCTGCTGGGAATCGAGGCATCAGACCAAACTAAACCCTGAAGAGAATCTGGACTGAGCCCAACCGAGCCCAGTCTAGAGTTGTAAGGCGGTGTTTGTAAGGTCGCATGAGCTCGTTAGTGCTGCAGCTGTGAGTCACACAGGGTGCCCCCCCCCCTTCAGGACAACATGGACATTGTCATAGTGGGTATAATGAACAGCTGTTTGTGGTTCCAGGTGTTGCTTTGCACCTGAGAGGAACTGATCAGGATCAGACCTGAACCTGTTCCTGTCAGATGAGACGTTCTCTCTCTCTCTGATCAGAGGCAGAGCAACACCAGCAATCACAAAGTATTGATCCTGAAGTTCTGACTGATCAAACTTTAGTTATGGCATCATTTCATGTACTAGAAGAGCACTATATAAATACAGACCATTGCCCATTTATTTGTGATGGAGTTGATGAAGCTGTGGCATGACCCCTCTGAGCTGCCATACTCATCTCAGTTCTCTCGTGATGTCATCGTTGCTCGACAGAAGGTTGCTGGTTTTTAGAAATGATTGTAAATTTGTTAACTTTTGTTTTCTGTGTTTGGTTGATGTAAAATAGAAAACGATTGTTTATATGTAGATAAATATAAAAAAAGTTTTAAAAAGTTGCACTATTTTATTACTTTTTATACCTTCACAAACATTTTCAAACTTTAAGTCAAAGTTAGATGGACAAAACAGTTTGGAGGAAATCAAACTATTAATTTGTCACATTGATCATTATACTTGTTTCTTGTTCCTCCAATAAACTAATGGAGTGTTTGATGATTCTTCATGACTTCATGGTGGATGAATCGTCATGGTGACACTTTATTACTTAATTATTTATCCTTTGTGTTTCGGTGCTTGTATGATGGGTAACTGATGAAATACTGAGTAACTGAATAAATAGAACTTTATTAACACGGTTATTGTTTCACACATCTACGCTAACACCTGGAGGTGATGACATCACAGTGGGCGGTGTCCAGTCTCCAGCAGCAGAGCCTCCAGGGTCTGTCGGGTCTGGGGGGGGGTGTAGGGCTGATGTAGCCAGCAGGACAGGAAGACCATGTCCAGGTCCGGGTCTGTAGTGTGAGCGACTTCCTGCAGGACGGCCTGCTTTAACTTCAGCTCCTGACTGAAGGCTTCCCACAGGAAGCCAGAGGAGGATTCTGAAACGACAAAATGCATCTTGAACCTTGTTCTTCTCCAGATGTGATTCTGGCAGCAGGTGGTCATCCAGATGTTGTGCAGGTGAGTCTGATGACACCACTCACCAAACTGTTCCGTGTTCCACGTGTGAAATAGAGGACATGTTCTTCCTTCGGGTCCAAACTGAAATTCCTCCAGATCCCGGATGCCTCGCTGTGATGTCATCAGACGCTCCATCTTTGTCACCATGGCAACCTAACGAGACATCAAATGTCAGAAGACAACAAATCACCAGTTAGATCATTGGCCAATCAGAGAAGCACTTGGGTTCGGGTTCTTTCTTCAGTGAATTATCAATTCCTAACTAATCGAAAATAATGGTACAATTCTTTCATGGGTTGTGACATCATAAATTATGACAAAGGAAATAATCACCATTTTGACGACGATGTCATGAAGTTTGCTGCTTTCTTCCTGCAGCTCCAAAGCTGGAGGTGATGAAGATGAGGAAGACGAGGAAGGCTCATCCACGAGCTGCTGCTGTTTGTTCCGAGACCTGTAGACACAATCCAACATGGCTACTACATGTACACATCATCCAAACATGTCTACTACATGCACACATCATCCAAACATGTCTACTACATGTACACATCATCTAAACATGTCTACTTCATGCACACATCATCCAAACATGTCTACTACATGTACACATCATCTAAACATGTCTACTACATGCACACATCATCCAAACATGTCTACTACATGTACACATCATCTAAACATGTCTACTACATGCACACATCATCTAAACATGTCTACTACATGCACACATCATCCAAACATGTCTACTACATGTACACATCATCCAAACATGTCTACTACATGCACACATCATCCAAACATGTCTACTACATGTACACATCATCTAAACATGTCTACTACATGTACACATCATCCAAACATGTCTACTACATGCACACATCTAAACATGTCTACTACATGCACACATCATCCAAACATGTCTACTACATGTACACATCATCCAAACATGTCTACTACATGCACATATCATCTAAACATGTCTACTTCATGTACACATCATCCAAACATGTCTACTACATGCACATATCATATAAACATGTCTACTACATGCACACATCATCCAAACATGTCTACTACATGCACACATCATCCAAACATGTCTACTACATGCACATATCATCCAAACATGTCTACTACATGCACACATCATCCAAACATGTCTACTTCATGCACACATCATCCAAACATGTCTACTTCATGCACACATCATGCACATATCATCCAAACATGTCTACTACATGCACACATCATCCAAACATGTCTACTACATGCACATATCATCCAAACATGTCTACTACATGTACACATCATCCAAACATGTCTACTACATGCACACATGATTCAAACATGTCTACTACATGCACATATCATCTAAACATGTCTACTTCATGCACACATCATCCAAACATGTCTACTACATGCACACATCATCCAACATGTCACCTACATGTACACATCTAAACATGTCTACTACATGCACATATCATCCAAACATGTCTACTACATCTACACATCATCCAAACATGTCTACTACATGCACACATCATCCAAACATGTCTACTACATGCACATATCATCTAAACATGTCTACTACATGCACACATCATCCAAACATGTCTACTACATGTACACATCATCCAAACATGTCTACTACATGCACACATCATCTAAACATGTTTACTACATGCACATATCATCTAAACATGTCTACTACATGCACACATCATCCAAACATGTCTACTGCATGCACACATCATCTAAACATGTCTACTACATGTACACATCATCCAAACATGTCTACTACATGCACACATCATCCAAACATGTCTACTACATGTACACATCATCCAAACATGTCTACTACATGCACACATCATCCAAACATGTCTACTACATGTACACATCATCTAAACATGTCTACTACAGGCACACATCATCCAAACATGTCTACGACATGTACACATCATCCAAACATGTCTACTACATGCACACATCATCCAAACATGTCTACTACATGTACACATCATCCAAACATGTCTACTACATGTACACATCATCCAAACATGTCTACTACATGCACACATCATCCAAACATGTCTACTGCATGCACACATCATCTAAACATGTCTACTACATGCACACATCATCCAAACATGTCTACTACATGTACACATCATCTAAACATGTCTACTACATGCACACATCATCTAAACATGTCTACTACATGCACACATCATCCAAACATGTCTACTACATGTACACATCATCCAAACATGTCTACTACATGCACACATCATCTAAACATGTTTACTACATGCACATATCATCTAAACATGTCTACTACATGCACACATCATCCAAACATGTCTACTACATGTACACATCATCCAAACATGTCTACTACATGCACACATCATCTAAACATGTTTACTACATGCACATATCATCTAAACATGTCTACTACATGCACATATCATCTAAACATGTCTACTACATGCACACATCATCCAAACATGTCTACTACATGTACACATCATCCAAACATGTCTACTACATGCACACATCATCTAAACATGTTTACTACATGCACATATCATCTAAACATGTCTACTACATGCACACATCATCCAAACATGTCTACTGCATGCACACATCATCTAAACATGTCTACTACATGTACACATCATCCAAACATGTCTACTACATGCACACATCATCCAAACATGTCTACTACATGTACACATCATCCAAACATGTCTACTACATGCACACATCATCCAAACATGTCTACTACATGTACACATCATCTAAACATGTCTACTACAGGCACACATCATCCAAACATGTCTACGACATGTACACATCATCCAAACATGTCTACTACATGCACACATCATCCAAACATGTCTACTACATGTACACATCATCCAAACATGTCTACTACATGTACACATCATCCAAACATGTCTACTACATGCACACATCATCCAAACATGTCTACTGCATGCACACATCATCTAAACATGTCTACTACATGCACACATCATCCAAACATGTCTACTACATGTACACATCATCTAAACATGTCTACTACATGCACACATCTAAACATGTCTACTGCATGCACACATCATCCAAACATGTCTACATGTACACATCATCCAAACATGTCTACTACATGTACACATCATCCATACATGTTTACTACATGTACACATCATCTAAACATGTCTACTACATGTACACATCATCTAAACATGTTTACTACATGCACACATCATCCAAACATGTCTACTACATGTACACATCATCCAAACATGTCTACTGCATGCACACATCATCTAAACATGTCTACTACATGCACACATCATCCAAACATGTCTACTACATGTACACATCATCTAAACATGTCTACTACATGCACACATCTAAACATGTCTACTGCATGCACACATCATCCAAACATGTCTACTACATGTACACATCATCCATACATGTTTACTACATGTACACATCATCCAAACATGTCTACTACATGTACACATCATCTAAACATGTCTACTACATGCACACATCTAAACATGTCTACTGCATGCACACATCATCTAAACATGTCTACTACATGCACACATCTAAACATGTTTACTACATGTACACATCATCTAAACATGTCTACTACATGTACACATCATCCAAACATGTCTACTACATGCACACATCATCCAAACATGTCTACTACATGTACACATCATCTAAACATGTCTACTACATGTACACATCATCCAAACATGGCTACTACATGTACACATCATCCAAACATGTCTACTACATGCACACATCATCCAAACATGTCTACTACATGCACACATCATCCAAACATGTCTACTACATGCACACATCATCCAAACATGTCTACTACATGTACACATCATCTAAACATGTCTACTACATGTACACATCATCTAAACATGTCACCTACATGTACTTGTATGTGATGAATTCATCCGACTGAAACTCACAGTTTGATGTTGACGATATTCGCTGCGACACAGAATCCGTTCTCGTTGAGCTTCTCCCACCTCAGCATCAGGTTGTGCCAGTCGGCCACGTTATCTTTGATCTTTCTAGCACTTCCTGTGACAGCAGAGCACTTCCTGTTTGCTGAGTTCATCTTGATGTCACCTGACTCACCTGAGAACAAAGTAAACTGGATTTTATTATTGAACAGAAAGAAATCTTCATAAATTCCATCGCCATTGACCCAGGCTGTGGAAATCCAACCGACAGGACTTCCTCTGTCTCCGCCCCCCCTCAGACAGAGAGGTGCATAAAACCAACAACCTTCTGGAATCTCAACACCAGCTCATTTTTAAAAAATTGTGAAACTGTGATTTGTTTCAGATTGATTTCTAATTGATTTCTGGATGTTTGGTAAAGTTCCTACACAATTCAATCACTTTACTTCACACATACAGTATCTATTTAAATATGAAGGCTAGATTTAGAATGTATGATAACGATATTTTTCTACGAAAAAACACAGAAGCTAGTAGTTGCACTAAGTTGAACTTTCAGCCTTTTATTGTTTGGTTTTCTACACAGTAAATGTCTATTGGCTCATGAAGAGATAGAATATACAACATCAGCCTTTAGACTTCAGGTTATAAGCTTATACTCTTTGAAAACCATTTCTTGCAAATACAGAGACTTCACTTCATTTTGCATCCTTCATTCATTTGCACTTTGTCAATTCACTTTTTCTCTTCTGTTTTCTCATTTTAACTTAGTTCATGTCGTCTTTCTCAAAGGGTTAAGGTTAAGGTAAGGGTTAAGGTAAGGGTTAGGGCTGATCAACAGCTGATCAGAGGGACCCTGCATCCAGAGGGTTAGGGCAGAATATATATATATATATATATAAAAAACACAACAGACTCACCCTCCATCTGGTCGATCCTCTCCACCGACCTTAGCTTCCTGGTTCTTCTTCTTCTGTGGTGTGTGGAGGTCCTCCGGGAGTTCTTCTTCTGTGGTTGTTTTCAGGCAGAGAGTGGCGTTTCCACAGCTCACGCTCTCTGCGGGCTGAGGCAACCGGAAGAAGGAAGGTGACGCAGAAGGTGCTCATGTCATACATAGGGATATGATCCATAGATATAAAGGCTAGATGTCTCGGCCAACGGAGTCGAACGTCCGCACATGGCGGCCATCTTGCCACAGTCAGCTCGCTCACCCATAACATTGTGATGGTAGTGGTACATGTACTTTTTAAATCAAATCAAATAATTCTTGATGTTTATTTGCAAAGGGAAATCTTGAACCTATTTTAGAACATTCGATTTTTTAGAACATAACATAATTATTCATAAGTTTGCAGATTCATAACCACATATCTGACGTTTATAACAAACCAAACCGTTTAAAAATCGGTTGAAAACTGAGCAGGTTATTTAAAAAGTACGTAACACCCTGAGCGGGCCGCCTGTAGCAAGATGGCCGCCATGTGTGGACGTTCGTCTCCATCGGCCGAGACATCTAGACTTTATATATCTATGGCTGAGCTGACGCTTTATCCAAAGCAACTCACAGGAAGTGCATCAGCCACGAGGAACGAACCAGAACAAGAACGAAGAACTATTTATTCTAAACAAAATTACAAAGTGCTATAAGTGCTAAATAGTTCAATATTCAGGATATTATTTGGTATAGAATTGATTAGAACCTGCTAATATAACATTTACTGTATTCTTTAGTTTAATATACATAATTATATTACAATCGATAATCATTTTGATTGTTAGTTTTGGTTATTTAAGGGGGACCTAACCCTAGGGATCGAAGGTACCATCTGATATTATATATAACAACAGTTCGTGTTTTTTTACCAGAACATGACGTCAGCTTTAGATTGTGAAAATATTAAAATAAACCACGTGACTCCTGCCTGTGTAAGATTGAATCCTCAGATTTATTGGTTTTTATTCACTTACTTTTTTAACCAAGTGAGGATAAATCATCATGACAGTGAAAAAGTTGAACTTCATGATTGAGTTCAAGGTATGAGCACATTAGAAATGTTGAAAACATATTTACACGGATCTATATACAGAACTGCTTTTTCTTTTGAAGAGGGGCTGAGGTGGGGGGGGGTCTCAGCTGCAACACGACACTTTACCACCAGAGGTCACTAAATTCTACACACTGGTGTTGAATGGTTCACGTCTGTGGCATCAAGGCTCCCTGCAGTTCAACAGCTGACCACTGGTTTAACAATGAAAACTGACCTGTCAACGTGAATACTTCTAATTCAGTGTAAAATAAATCACTATCAGCGTTAACTATTGAAAACATGAACCTGTCTGGACTCGAGCTTTAAAGGCGTTTCACGGAAGATCACTGACACCCTTTAATTTAAGACTGATTTTAATTAGACATTTTAAGCAGCCCGTAAACCCCCCCGCTGGAAACTGAGAAGGTTTGAAGATGTTTGTTCGTGTCGATGTCCTCGGACAGAATCTCGTTCAGCAGAATGTTGCTTGTGACGACATCTGAACAAAATAACTAGATCATACTGAAAACACTTTTATTTTGAAATTACAAACAGGCTTCCTGTCCAGGTATTTACATAAAATAAAAAAAAGATTTATATAAAAACAAAAATGTCCTTTTTCTGCATTCACACAGTCCATCATTCCACTCCCAGAATGCTCGGCGTGCAGTCACAGTCCACGTGTCGTTACTCTGATGCGTCTTCTTTCTGTTTCTTCTTCTTCTTCTTCTTCACGCCTTCAACAGCAACAACCTGCAGAGAAACGTCCGGACGTTACCAGATTGTCCAGCTGCTCTTTATTCAGGTACGACACAGAGTCGTTTCCTGTCATGTGACCTGACTCATGTGTGATAAAAACAAATCATTGCATTTTGTGAACTTCTTTAAAACCAAACTGACCTCGGTAATGAGCTCCGCCCCCGTCTCATCAAGACCCGCCCCCTCTTCTGCAGAGCCCGCCTCCTCCAGTTTAATCCTCTTCTCTTTCTTCTTCTTCTTCTTCTCTTTCTTTACTTCCTCGGCAGGCTGCGCTGCTGCTGTCGTCTCTCCGTCGCTGTCGGTCGCCTCCCTCTTCCTCTGCAGAACAAAGTCAAGGTCACGCCCACCTCACTGACACCATGGAATCTCAGTCACATGATCAACTGATCCTCCTACTTTACCTTTGCTGTGGCATCACTTGACTCCTCCTCTTGACCAACTTTGGCGCTGTCAATTAAAATAAAGTTAGTTGGACGATGCGTAAACTTTATTGAGTCACATTGACCAGAAGCTGTGATGTCACTGTTCCAGGTGGGCAGTAGCTCAGCCAATGACAGAGCAGCGAAGCCCAACCTGAAGGTTCCTGTAGCAGACTGACTCCCTCAAAGAACACGTCAGCTCAGTGAGGGATAACTGTCTGCAGACACACCCCCCCCCCCCCCCCCCCAGGTGACCTACCTGAAGTCCACGTACTGCTTCTTCCAGTCCTGCGGCGTGCTGCCGTTTGCCTTCCCGTGTTTATCGAGAAGTCCTTTCTGAATCATCATCTTCTTCTGACTCGCCTGAACAAACCAAAACAACCAGGTGGCATCAGACCACATGTCCATCAGATCACATGACAGATCAGACCACATGACCCTCAGACCACATGACCATCAGATCACATGACCCTCAGACCACATGTCCATGAGACCACATGTCCATGAGACCACATGACCCTCAGACCACATGACCCTCAGACCACATGACCCTCAGACCACATGACCCTCAGACCACATGACCCTCAGACCACATGACCCTCAGACCACATGACCCTCAGACCACATGACCCTCAGACCACATGACCCTCAGACCACATGACCCTCAGACCACATGACCATCAGATCAATTGAGGTCAATACTGATCGATTATTAATATCAGATTTATTGATTTCAGCCATCAGAAAAGGGTGATAGATAGCAGGTCATCACAGCATGAAGCTACTGACGCTTCTGATCTCATCATGTGGCTTTAACACACAGACACACACAGGACCATCAGATCACATGACCATCAGATCACATGACCATCAGACCACATGACCATCAGATCAGCCGCCGTCGAGTCGATGAGGTCACGTGACCTACCTTTGGTCCGAGTCCCCACTTCCGAGGATACGTGTCTCTCTCCATGATCACCCTCTTGATCTTTGCCACCACGCCGTGATCACATGTGGAGATCACCGCCGTCGTCATCAGAGCAACCGCTGCACAGAGTCAACAGCTGGGGTCAAGTGAGGTCAATACTGATCGATTATTGATATCAGATTTATTGATTTCAGCCATCAGAAAAGGGTGATAGATAGCAGGTCATCACAGCATGAAGCTACTGACGCTTCTGAACTCATCATGTGGCTTTAACACACAGACACACACACACACACACAGACGCACACACACACACAGACACACACAGACGCACACACAGACACACACCTGTGCAGATGGCCTCTCCCTTGGTTGTTATCACGACGATGTCCTGGTTCACCTCGATGCCGTCCTCGTACCGGAGCACGCCGGGCAGCATGATCTTAGCTCCATAGCAGATAGCGTTCACCTGGAGACAAGGATTCATCAGATGAGACATGAGACGGAGGGACGAGAGGAGAGAGAGAGGAGGAGACAGAGAGAGAGAGGAGGAGACAGAGAGAGAGAGAGAGAGGAGGAGACAGAGAGACAGAGGAGGAGACAGAGAGAGAGAGGAGGAGACAGAGAGAGAGAGGAGGAGACAGAGAGAGAGAGGAGACAGAGAGAGAGAGGAGGAGACAGAGAGAGAGACAGAGAGAGACAGAGGAGGAGACAGAGAGAGAGGAGGAGACAGAGAGAGACAGAGAGAGAGAGACAGAGAGAGAGAGACAGAGAGACAGAGAGACAGAGAGACAGAGAGACAGAGAGACAGAGAGAGGAGGAGACAGAGAGACAGAGGAGGAGACAGAGAGACAGAGAGAGATAGACAGAGACAGACAGACAGAGAGAGAGAGGAGGAGACAGAGAGGAGGAGACAGAGAGACAGAGAGGAGGAGACAGAGACAGAGAGGAGGAGACAGAGACAGACAGAGAGAGGAGACAGAGAGAGAGAGGAGGAGACAGAGAGAGAGAGGAGGAGACAGAGAGAGAGGAGGAGACAGAGAGAGAGGAGGAGACAGAGAGAGAGGAGGAGACAGAGAGAGAGGAGGAGACAGAGAGAGAGGAGGAGACAGAGAGAGAGGAGGAGACAGAGAGAGAGGAGGAGACAGAGGACTTACGGAGCTGTCCTTCATCACCAGACGCTTGAGGGACACCAGCAGCTTCTCCAGCGGGAACACGACTCTCCTCAGGTACGACTCGTCCTTGTTGTGGTCGAACTGCCACTGAGCGTCCAGCACGTCGTGCATGGTCACCAGGTGGTCCTGTGTGGGAGGAGTTCATGACAGTTAGTCCTTGAGAGGGGCGTGGTTACAGCACAAAAACATTAAAATATTACATCAAGTGCTAACATTAGCCGAGTTACAGACCAATCAAGACTGATTCTGAGCTTAAGGTTAAATCGATTCTTCCTCAGATTTATTAAACTATTCTTTCACTGATGTTAGCAGCCGGTGACTCGTGATGTCGGCGGCGGCGAGACTTCACACGTAGAGACGACGTGAACTCGGACGCCGCTGCACGCTTCTGTTTCAAAGTTTAATTGTCAGCCCGGCACCGAACAGCAGGACTGAACTCAACACTTTGAGCCAATCAGGACGTGACGCTGACCTTCTCTCCCATGACCCCGGAGCGGACCCTCCTCAGTTCCTGCATCTGACCTCCGACCCCCAGCAGCAGACCCAGGTGGACACACAGAGTCCGGATGTAGGTTCCTGCTTCACAGCTCACCCAGAAGATACCTGCAACAGTCATGTGACATCATGGGGTCACGCCTCCGCTGCAGAGTGAGGATTGACAGGTGCATTATGGACATGTGACCTCACCCAGCCTCCTCTCCGGGTCGTACTCGATCAGTTTGCTCTCGTAGATGGTTCGGACTCTCAGCTGACGCTTCACGGCAGCGATGAGCGGCGGGCGCTGGAACAAGGCGCCGGTCAGCGTCTCGATCGCCTGCACACAGAACCAGAGTCAGCCCGGGTCACATGACCTCCATGTGCTTTCATAACACAACGATCATTTCTGTCTAGACGAAGGTCGGCTCCACAGCTCGTGTTCTCAGACTTACCCGAGCCAGAGTGTGTTCGCTCTCTATCGCATTGTGCAGCCGAACGATTCCCACATACTCTTTACCTGCAACACACACAGAGAGTAGTGAGGGGGGCGCTGGGTTTTACTGAGCGGACACGGGGTCAGCCGGGTGGGAACATCACAACCACACAGGTCGAATGTATCTATATTTCTGGCATGAAAAACAAACGCCCATCCCTGCATACCGGCGCTCTGCTGAGATTTGACCAATCGCGTGGCTCGGTCTACACACACGATGAGACAGCCCGTGACCTTCGGGTCGAGCGTCCCGCTGTGACCCGTCTTCTCCACCCGCAGGATCCTCCGGATCCACGCCACCACCTCGTGAGAGGAGGGGTTTGCAGGTTTGTCCAAGTTAATGAAGCCGGACCTGAGAGGAAACAGGAAGTCATCAGCACACGCAGACGTCAGCTGACCAACACAGAACCTGGTGATGTCATGAGGATCGGTACCTGATGTAGTCCTGGATGCTCCTCTTCAGCGGGTTGCTACCACACGGCAGCGGCGTGTAATGAGCTGTACGGACATTCAGTTTGTCAAAGTTCTGAGGGAAACAAATGTTACGATTAAGTCACTTCCTGTATAAAGAGGATCAACAGGAAGTCATGGACCACTTGTTTAGAAGTCTGAGCTCAGGAACTTCATGCAACTGGTTCAAACTGGATTGTTTGAGTCCCTGCGTCATGAGATCAGAAGCGTTTAATAATCTTAGAAGCAGTCGGGTCGAGTCCTGCTCTCCGTGCGGCTCCGGGTCAAACCAGCAGAACGCCAGCAGAACCTGGAACCTCAGCAGAAAGGCCCCGCCCCCAAAACGGGAGCAGAGCAGAGACAAGACGCTGCCGCTCAGCGAATGGATAAACAAGATCATCACGTCACATGACAGCAGGGACCATTCATATCATCATCATCATCATATTCATACATCTGACCCTGTTTATACACAACGTACTAAATTACTGTCAGGTCATCAGGAACTGGTTTAATACAAGTGATCTGGATCCTACTGGTCCTGAGATCTGGACCCAGGGTTTCCCCCAGTGCTGTATAGGCCTGACTCCCCCCCCGCCAGGCTAAGCATCGCATGTTTTTTTATTTAAAAAAAATAAAATAATCCGTCACTCGCGCACATCAACAACACTTCACTTCCTCATTGAGCCCCGATCCCCAAGCAGCCATCCTATTGGTCCAAACAGTCACATGTCCCACCCAGACCCCTTCACTGACCCTCAGACATCAGAACGCTCCTTCAACAGTGTTTTACTGAACACAAGTCAAAACCAAACATAAACCTAGTCCGTTACACTATGAGGCTGCAGCTATTTGGTTTTATTTATTTAAAAATAGGGTACTTCTTATTTCATACATTTTCCACAAATATGAGGAGGACTCAAATAGCCCTACAAAGTTCTGTGTTTAATTTATTTCAACAACAAACTGTATGTCACCATATAATGCAGCACAAAATAAAATGTAAACAAAGGCTCAAATATTAAAGTGCAAAACTGTAGGTTTAAACTAGCAACTCCAACGTGATAAAAATAAATAAAAAAGAGGACTTATAAGTTAAGTCAGCAGTGCAACTCAAAAAGATATCAAAGTATCTATTTAACCCCTTATCAAAATAAAAAAGTTAGGTGTGCATATTAAACAAAGTGCAACATGTTTAGAGTATAAGAAACAATGGTGTCCAGCTCAAAATCCGACTCAAACACCCCCCACCCCCCCCGCGGCTGCCTTCTAGCAGCCCTACCACCAGGCTTAGCAAGTTTTCTGGGGGAAACCCTGTGGACCCTACTGGTCCGGTCCTGTGATCTGGTCCCTACTGGTCCGGTCCTGTGATCTGGACCCTACTGGTCCGGTGATCTGGACCCTACTGGTCCAGTCCTGAGATCTGGACCCTAGTGGTTTACCTTCAGCAGCAGGGGCCACTGGGACGTGTCCAGAGACGCCACCTTGCTCTCCGGCTGGATGAGGAAGTCTCCGCTCTGTTGGATTTCCTGTTTCCATCAAAGAAAAGTTTGGATTAATAATGTCTCATGAAAAAAATTAAAATAATAACGTTAAATCAGGTGACGTCACTGACCCCAATTTCATCTTCGCTCATCTTCTTCACCTTCTTCTTCTTCACTGACGCTGTGAAACAAACAGATCATGAAGCGGCAGCCCACGTGGCGTCACACAGCACGTGGTTGTTAGCATCGGATGCTAACACGAGGCTAACAGGCCGCTAGTCGAACCCTGATCGGCACGTGTTACAGATCGATGAAACACGTTGTTCGTTTAGAGAGGACGAGCGAGGTTAATCCGGATTAATCCCGGTTAGTCTGATCTGGATCTGATCTGGATCAGGTTCAGATCAGATCTGGATCAGGTTCAGTCCACATGTGCTCCAGCAGCGGTTCTACCAGCTCCACCAGCACGAGGCAGTGAAACATCCGGTCACTCAGACGCGATACGGAACTCATCTCGCTCGTGAGACCGGACTCCAGCCTCGGGACTGGAGAGGATCCGGTTCAGTTTAAAGTTAAAGTCGGAAGCTCTCGCGGAGCAGCGTGCAGCACACTCACCCTCTGGGTCCGCCATCTTGGAATGAGACTGAGCGGAGCCGCGCAGCTCTTCTTCTGTGGTGCTTCACGACTTCCTGCTGGAGGTCGCTCTGCTGCCCCCTCTGGAGGAAAGTGCAGACCAATCAGACAGGAGGTCTTCAGCTACCTGCTCCTCCTCCCTGACTCCTTCTAGTTCTGTGTCCTGCTCCTCCTCACTGCTGGTAGCATGAGGAGCTACCTGCTGCTCCTCCTCCCTGACTCCTTCTAGTTCTGGGTCCTGCTCCTCCTCACTGCTGGTAGCATGAGGAGCTACCTGCTCCTCCTCCCTGACTCCTTCTAGTTCTGGGTCCTGCTCCTCCTCACTGCTGGTAGCATGAGGAGCTACCTGCTGCTCCTCCCTGACTCCTTCTAGTTCTGTGTCCTGCTCCTCCTCACTGCTGGTAGCATGAGGAGCTAACTGCTCCTCCTCCCTGACTCCTTCTAGTTCTGGGTCCTGCTCCTCCTCACTGCTGGTAGCATGAGGAGCTACCTGCTCCTCCTCCCTGACTCCTTCTAGTTCTGGGTCCTGCTCCTCCTCACTGCTGGTAGCATGAGGAGCTACCTGCTGCTCCTCCCTGACTCCTTCTAGTTCTGTGTCCTGCTCCTCCTCACTGCTGGTAGCATGAGGAGCTAACTGCTCCTCCTCCCTGACTCCTTCTAGTTCTGGGTCCTGCTCCTCCTCACTGCTGGTAGCATGAGGAGCTACCTGCTGCTCCTCCAGGAGGACACATCCATGCCTGTGGTCACAGTGTCCAGAGCCTGGAGGAGACACCAGGAGAGCAGGAGGAGCAGGAGGAGCAGGAGGAGCAGGAGGAGCAGGAGGAGCAGGAGGAGCAGAGCTCTACAAAATTACCTCCAGCTAACTACTGGTGTGTTTCTGTCACAATATATTATTATTATTATTATTAGGGCCCGAGCACAGACATCAAAGGTGTCTGGTGAGACCGCAAATGAAATGGCTTTTTGAGGGCTTTAACATGCTCAACTTCTTACCAAAATTTGCAGAAAGTTTGAAAGTGGTGAAAATTTACATATTCTGAAGGAATTTTCAATGGGCGTCGCAAAATGGCTCAACGGTGCCCCCCGAGACCCCCCGAGACCCCCAGAAGGTGTTCCCATTGACCTATCTTCACAAAAATCGATATACAGGTGTATCATGACCAGACAAACAAAAAAGTCTCTTGGTGCAATTGGAAAAACACAACAGGAAGCCTGCTATTTTGCATTTAGT
This sequence comes from Limanda limanda, assembly GCF_963576545.1. NCBI lineage: Eukaryota > Metazoa > Chordata > Actinopteri > Pleuronectiformes > Pleuronectidae > Limanda > Limanda limanda. The sequence continues at coordinate 28,466,476 of NC_083647.1, read as the reverse complement.
GGCCATTTTGGCCATATTCCACATTTTTTCTTTGATACACTTGTACCAGGGTTTTCATCGGATCAACTTCAAATTGAGATGAGTGTCATCACAACAAGATGGAGATAAAAACTGACTGACAGATTTTTTTTTAATCACACGGTGTGACCGTGGCGTGGTGTCAAAGTTTGATTACACGCCATTAAAACACGATGTTCTGTAACGCGGACATACATGGACCATGAATCCTTTGATTTCAGTCTTCCTAGATCAAAGGAAACTTTATGTCTTGCAAAGGTTACGTCTCTCTCTCTCTCAGAACTGGTTATTTTTGTTTTTTCATTATTATTATTATTATTATTCAGGCAAATGAATTGGCTTTTTGAGGGCTTTAACATGCTCAACTTCTTACCAAAATTTGCAGAAAGTCAGAAAGTGGTGAAAATTTACGTATTCTGAAGGAATTTTCAATGGGCGTCGCAAAATGGCTCAACGGTGCCCCCCGAGACCCCCCGAGACCCCCGGAAGGTGTTCCCATTGACCTATCTTCACAAAAATCGATATACAGGTGTATCATGACCAAACAAACAAAAAAGTCTCTGGGTGCAATTGGAAAAACAAAACAGGAAGCCTGATATTTTGTATTTAGTGGCCATTTTGGCCATATTCCACATTTTTTCTTTGATACACTTGTACCAGGGTTTTCATCGGATCAACTTCAAATTGAGATGAGTGTCATCACAACAAGATGGAGATAAAAACTGACTGACGGATTTTTTTTTAATCACACGGTGTGACCGTGGCGTGGCGTCAAAATTTGATTACACGCCATTAAAACACGATGTTCTGTAACGCGGACATACGTGGACCATGAATCCTTTGATTTCAGTCTTCCTAGTTATTATTATTATTATTATTATTATTATTATTATTATTATTCAGGCAAATGAAATGGCTTTTTGAGGGCTTTAACATGCTCAACTTCTTACCAAAATTTGCAGAAAGTTAGAAAGTGGTGAAAATTTACATATTCTGAAGGAATTTTCAATGGGCGTCGCAAAATGGCTCAACGGTGCCCCCCGAGACCCCCCGAGACCCCCAGAAGGTGTTCCCATTGACCTATCTTCACAAAAATCGATATACAGGTGTATCATGACCAGACAAACAAAAAAGTCTCTTGGTGCAATTGGAAAAACACAACAGGAAGCCTGCTATTTTGCATTTAGTGGCCATTTTGGCCATATTCCACATTTTTTCTTTGATACACTTGTACCAGGGTTTTCATCGGATCAACTTCAAATTGAGATGAGTGTCATCACAACAAGATGGAGATAAAAACTGACTGACAGATTTTTTTTTAATCACACGGTGTGACCGTGGCGTGGTGTCAAAGTTTGATTACACGCCATTAAAACACGATGTTCTGTAACGCGGACATACATGGACCATGAATCCTTTGATTTCAGTCTTCCTAGATCAAAGGAAACTTTATGTCTTGCAAAGGTTACGTCTCTCTCTCTCTCAGAACTGGTTATTTTTGTTTTTTCAGACAAAAAGCATGCAACGCTTCAAAATGGATGTGCTCGGGCCCACCCAGTGCTGCTTTGCAGCCCTAAAATTTTTATTATTATTATTATTATTATTATTCAGGCAAATGAATTGGCTTTTTGAGGGCTTTAACATGCTCAATTTCTTACCAAAATTTGCAGAAAGTTAGAAAGTGGTGAAAATTTACGTATTCTGAAGGAATTTTCAATGTCTAATTGGATCTGTACACCTTTACTTTGACAGTTGAGACTGATAGAAAATACGTTGAGAGGAGGGTGACATGCAGCAAATGTCTGCAACTTGTGTCAAACTGGGGACATAGCTGTTTATATAACCCTTGATATAATAATTGTGTACCTTTTATGTAATGGTTCCAAATCACCATAGACAATATGGCACAGAGAGAAATGTGTTCATTGGATTCAAACGAACTGTTTTCAGACTCCAACATACTTGTGTTTACTAGCCGTCAGATCATATCTGCATGTCTCTGCTTGTGTTATTGTTCTATGGGCGTGATGCTGGTGAGGTGACTGACTTATTTTAACATTGTATTGTGTTACTATCTGCTTACAGAAGCTAAATAGAAGGACTTATAGCGAAGTGATATTTTTAGATAACCCACATACCTCAAACCATGAACAGGTACATGAAGAAGCCAAATGAGCCAATGAATGAGCATTCAGTGTTCAGATTCATATCCATCAGCTCTTATCTGGGTTTTGTGTATCATTTTTTTTTTTTTTTTTTCACAAGACCTTTTATTTCAGTTTCTCAAATATCTTTCACCATGTAGAGTTCCAGTACATTTACTTGCATAAATAAATATATAGCAGAAAGAAAAATAACGTATATATGGCTTTTACACAATATCAACTTGTTAAAGACGAATCAGCTAGCAGATAAAAGGGCTCCTTGGGTTTGAAGGTCGTCACAGCCACTTGCTGATTATGTTAAACTGCTTCACATCTATATTTAATGTATACTTGTGTTTCATTCTGGCCAATATGATGCCATAACAACACTATATAAATCTGCTGCAGATAATGGTAGTAAGATGTATTATATAAAACACTGTAAATGAGTTGTGGGTGGTCGATGTTATCGTCTCTCTTCAGCAGCCAGGATGAGCTCAGGTTAAACTTCAAATGAACTTTAATCTCAACAGCATTATAAAACAACTAAACGTGGTGGAGTTCCCTGGCCACAAAAATAGGGAAAACGCTTTCATTGTCTTTGGACCAAAACAACAACTTATGAAACAGAAAAATATCCTGTTTGAAATTATTCAAATTTTCTTTCAATAGGTTTTTGTTGCAGTGTATTCAAATGAGAGTACTTGACTTTTTCCACCTCTGTTGGCAGCAACTGTGCCCAAAGTGTTTTTGGATTCATTTTCAAGGCAAACTTTATTTTAATTTTTCTTACCATTGCTACTTTGAGAAAGTCCTTTCAGAGAGTTGTGCCCTAAAGCATTATTTATTTGGAACTCACCAGATCTGTGTCTTGGAACAAATATGCTACGAGTTTCTCACCGCACCTACTTATCCTACTAATACATCCACAGTCCTATGTTTCAATGTCTGTCCTTAATGTCTCTGAACAACCACTCATCTGATCAAGTTCAAACTTTACCCCTAGCAGGCACATTTCCTGAAACAATGCCACATACAGACAGGCGCAGTTTGAACAGTCCAAAAAATATAATTTCGTTTTTTTATAGAACGCTTTTAATGTGGTCGTCTGAATAAGTGAAATTATTCTCTCTGTTTCTTCCTTCCTTTAGTGGCTTTGACCCAAGGCCTATGTTTTCTCCGATGACAGGCACATTCTTTTTGTCTGAAACCGGCCTGACCTCTCCCCTGACCCCTTGTTTTCTGATGTGTTCCGATGGTCGTGGGCTGGGGTATCCACACTCTGATGCAGACTGAGTAAAAGAGAGGAGACACTGTTCAGTTGAAATGTAATAAACATAAAGGCTTACTGACGTCAATCACCTCCTTAAATATTTCTTGGAGGTATTGGTCAATGGACTAAAACCAAAACCACTTTAACGCCAAAATGTCACCAGTGCCTTAGGAGTTCTTCCCGTTTAAAGCCGTGCTGCTTTGCTAAGATTAATTACCTCGAAACTGATGTAATGTTCAACAAAATAGCTGTTGTGGAGTGACCTTTGCTCGTAAGTTGATGCTACACGATCATAAAATGGAGCCATTTCTTGTTTTAAGTGCAGCTTTATCACCCAAGTTCGTATGCTACGGACAATATGGATAGTTTTTATCACATCTGTTACGCACCTGGCCTAGGGGCGCCAGGCTACACAACAAAAAGACGGGAGACAACAGTTTTCCAATCAAAATAAGTATTTAATCAAACCAAACCAATCCAAGTGCTCAACTTATAATCAAAGTATGGGATGTGGAAGTCAGTAAGTCTGTAGTGTGGAGTGTGTATGCATGAGTGGATTATAGGTGTGTGTTGTTTCAACATAAGTGTTGAAAGGTGTGCATGGCTATGGAGCTGCAAAGAACCGAGAGGGAAGGACTGGGGAAGCAGACTCTTATAGTTATTATTATTATTCAGGCAAATGAATTGGCTTTTTGAGGGCTTTAACATGCTCAACTTCTTACCAAAATTTGCAGAAAGTTAGAAAGTGGTGAAAATTTACGTATTCTGAAGGAATTTTCAATGGGCGTCGCAAAATGACTCAACGGTGCCCCCCGAGACAGCCCGAGACCCCCGGAAGGTGTTCCCATTGACCTATCTTCACAAAAATCGATATACAGGTGTATCATGACCAGACAAACAAAAAAGTCTCTTGGTGCAATTGGAAAAACACAACAGGAAGCCTGCTATTTTGCATTTAGTGGCCATTTTGGCCATATTCCACATTTTTTCTTTGATACACTTGTACCAGGGTTTTCATCGGATCAACTTCAAATTGAGATGAGTGTCATCACAACAAGATGGAGATAAAAACTGACTGACAGATTTTTTTTTAATCACACGGTGTGACCGTGGCGTGGTGTCAAAGTTTGATTACACGCCATTAATTATTATTATTATTATTATTATTATTATTCAGGCAAATGAATTGGCTTTTTGAGGGCTTTAACATGCTCAACTTCTTACCAAAATTTGCAGAAAGTTAGAAAGTGGTGAAAATTTACATATTCTGAAGGAATTTTCAATGGGCGTCGCAAAATGGCTCAACGGTGCCCCCCGAGACAGCCCGAGACCCCCGGAAGGTGTTCCCATTGACCTATCTTCACAAAAATCGATATACAGGTGTATCATGACCAGACAAACAAAAAAGTCTCTTGGTGCAATTGGAAAAACACAACAGGAAGCCTGCTATTTTGCATTTAGTGGCCATTTTGGCCATATTCCACATTTTTTCTTTGATACACTTGTACCAGGGTTTTCATCGGATCAACTTCAAATTGAGATGAGTGTCATCACAACAAGATGGAGATAAAAACTGACTGACAGATTTTTTTTTAATCACACGGTGTGACCGTGGCGTGGTGTCAAAGTTTGATTACACGCCATTAAAACACGATGTTCTGTAACGCGGACATACATGGACCATGAATCCTTTGATTTCAGTCTTCCTAGATCAAAGGAAACTTTATGTCTTGCAAAGGTTACGTCTCTCTCTCTCTCAGAACTGGTTATTTTTGTTTTTTCATTGTTATTATTATTTGTAGTCACACACACACACAAAATCTACAAAATGTATTTAAAACCACAAAAATCTTTATTTATCAAAGTACAAAGTTCAACGTCTCATTCTAACGTACATTTAAATATTTACTTAAAGTCACTATTATTTAAAACGTTCATAAGAAAGAAGTTTTTGGGTATTTTAAAGTATTCTAAATTATTTTTAACTATTTTCAAGCTTTAATTAAATCTGAATGTCAGTTTAATAAACTTTGAAGGTCAAGTAGGTTTGAAGAGAGTTGAGTGATTCTCATTGAATGAATATAAATGTATAAAATATATATACTATGGTTTTCCCATAGGCTCCCATTAAAAAGATAAAACCAGGAAAGATATTATCTCCTAAACACACCAGGTCTGGACCAGGTCTGAATCAGGTCTGGACCAGGTCTGAACCAGGTCGGAATCAGGTCTGAACCAGGTCTGGACCAGGTCTGAATCAGGTCTGGACCAGGTCTGAACCAGGTCTGAACCAGGTCTGAACCAGGTTTGATCAGGTCTGAACCAGGTCTGAACCAGGTCTGAACCAGGTCTGAATCAGGTCTGAACCAGGTCTGAACCAGGTCTAAATCAGACCAGAATCAGACCAGAATCAGACCAGAATCAGACCAGAATCAGACCAGAATCAGACCAGAATCAGACCAGAATCAGGTCTGAACCAGATCTGAACCAGGTCTGAATCAGGTCTGAACCAGGTCTGAACCAGGTCTGAACCAGGTCTGGACCAGGTCTGAACCAGGTCTGAACCAGGTCTGAACCAGATCTGATCCAGGTCTGGACCAGGTCTGAATCAGGTCTGGACCAGGTCTGAACCAGGTCTGAACCAGGTCTGAACCAGGTCTGAACCAGGTTTGATCAGGTCTGAACCAGGTCTGAACCAGGTCTGAACCAGGTCTGAATCAGGTCTGAACCAGGTCTGAACCAGGTCTGAACCAGGTCTAAATTAGACCAGAATCAGACCAGAATCAGACCAGAATCAGACCAGAATCAGACCAGAATCAGATCAGAATCAGGTCTGAACCAGGTCTGAACCAGATCTGAACCAGGTCTGAATCAGGTCTGAACCAGGTCTGAACCAGGTCTGAACCAGGTCTGAACCAGATCTGAACCAGGTCTGAATCAGGTCTGAATCAGGTCTGAACCAGGTCTGAACCAGGTCTGAACCAGATCTGATCCAGGTCTGAATCAGGTCTGAATCAGGTCTGAACCAGGTCTGAACCAGGTCTGAACCAGGTCTGAATCAGGTCTGAACCAGATCTGAATCAGGTCTGAACCAGGTCTGAACCAGGCCTGAACCAGATCTGAACCAGGTCTGAACCTCGCCTGAACCAGGTCTGAACCAGGCCTGAACCAGGTCTGAACCAGGTTTGATCAGGTCTGAACCAGGTCTGAACCAGGTCTGATCAGGCATGAACCAGGTCTGAACCAGGTCTAAATCAGGTCTGAACCAGGTCTGAACCAGGCCTGAATCAAGTCTAAATCAGGTCTGAACCAGGTCTGAACCAGGTCTGAACCAGGTTTGACCAGGTCTGAACCAGGTCTGGTCAGGCCTGAACCAGGTCTGAACCAGGTCTGAACCAGATCTGAACCAGGTCTGAACCAGGTCTGGTCAGGCCTGAACCAGGTCTGAACCAGGCCTGAACCAGGCCTGAATCAGGTCTAAATCAGGTCTGAACCAGGTCTGAACCAGGTTTGACCAGGTCTGAACCAGGTCTGGTCAGGCCTGAACCAGGTCTGAACCAGGTCTGAACCAGGTCTGAACCAGATCTGAACCAGGTCTGAATCAGGTCTGAATCAGGTCTGAACCAGGTCTGAACCAGGTCTGAACCAGGTCTGAACCAGGTCTGAACCAGATCTGATCCAGGTCTGAATCAGGTCTGAATCAGGTCTGAACCAGGTCTGAACCAGGTCTGAATCAGGTCTGAACCAGGTCTGAACCAGGTCTGAACCAGGTCTGAACCAGATCTGATCCAGGTCTGAATCAGGTCTGAATCAGGTCTGAACCAGGTCTGAACCAGGTCTGAATCAGGCCTGAACCAGGTCTGGTCAGGCCTGAACCAGGTCTGAACCAGGCCTGAACCAGGTCTGAACCAGATCTGAACCAGGTCTGAACCAGGTCTGGTCAGGCCTGAACCAGGTCTGAACCAGGCCTGAACCAGGCCTGAATCAGGTCTAAATCAGGTCTGAACCAGGTCTGAACCAGGTCTGAACCAGGTTTGACCAGGTCTGAACCAGGTCTGGTCAGGCCTGAACCAGGTCTGAACCAGGTCTGAACCAGGTCTGAACCAGATCTGAACCAGGTCTGAATCAGGTCTGAATCAGGTCTGAACCAGGTCTGAACCAGGTCTGAACCAGGTCTGAACCAGATCTGATCCAGGTCTGAATCAGGTCTGAATCAGGTCTGAACCAGGTCTGAACCAGGTCTGAATCAGGTCTGAACCAGGTCTGAACCAGGTCTGAACCAGGTCTGATCCAGATCTGATCCAGGTCTGAATCAGGTCTGAACCAGGTCTGAACCAGGTCTGAACCAGGTCTGAATCAGGTCTGAATCAGGTCTGAACTAGGTCTGAACCAGGTCTGAACCAGGTTTGATCAGGTCTGAACCAGGTCTGATCAGGTCTGAACCAGGTTTGATCAGGTCTGAACCAGGTCTGAACCAGGTCTGAACCAGGTCTGATCAGGCCTGAACCAGGTCTGAACCAGGTCTGAACCAGGTCTGAACCAGGTCTGATCAGGTCTGAACCAGGTCTGAACCAGGCCTGAACCAGGTCTGAACCAGGTTTGAACCAGGCCTTAACCAGGTCTGAATCCAGTCTGAATCAGGTCTGAACCAGGTCTGAACCAGGTCTGAACCAGGTCTGAACCAGGTTTGAATCAGGTCTGAACCAGGTCTGAACCAGGTCTGATCAGGCCTGAACCAGGTCTGAACCAGGTTTGAACCAGGCCTTAACCAGGTCTGAATCCGGTCTGAATCAGGTCTGAACCAGGTCTGAACCAGGTCTGAACCAGGTCTGAACCAGGTTTGAATCAGGTCTGAACCAGGTCTGAACCAGGTCTGATCAGGCCTGAACCAGGTCTGAGTCAGGTCTGAACCAGGCCTGAACCAGGCCTGAACCAGGCCTGAACCAGATCTGAATCAGGTCTGAACCAGGTCTAAACCTGGCCTGAACCTGGCCTGAACCAGGTCTGAATCAGGTCTGAACCAGGTCTGAACCAGGTCTGAACCAGGTCTGAACCAGGTCTGAATCAGGTCTGAACCAGGTTTGACCAGGTCTGAACCAGGTCTGGTCAGGCCTGAACCAGGTCTGAATCAGGTCTAAATCAGGTCTGAACCAGGTCTGAACCAGGTCTGAACCAGGTCTGAACCAGGTCTGAACCAGGTCTGAACCAGGTTTGATCAGGTCTGAACCAGGCCTGAACCAGGTCTGAACCAGGTTTGATCAGGTCTGAACCAGGTCTGAACCAGGTCTGAACCAGGTCTGAACCAGATCTGATCCAGGTCTGAATCAGGTCTGAATCAGGTCTGAACCAGGTCTGAATCAGGCCTGAACCAGGTCTGAACCAGGTCTGAACCAGGTCTGAACCAGGTCTGAACCAGGTCTGATCAGGCCTGAACCAGGTCTGAATCAGGTCTGAACCAGGTCTGAACTAGGTTTGATCAGGTCTGAACCAGGTCTGAACCAGGTCTGAACCAGGTCTGAACCAGGTCTGATCAGGTCTGAACCAGGTCTGAATCAGGTCTGAATCAGGTCTGAACCAGGTCTGAACCAGGTCTGAATCAGGCCTGAACCAGGTCTGGTCAGGCCTGAACCAGGTCTGAACCAGGTCTGATCAGGCCTGGTTGCCTCCATTCTTCATCCCCATCTTCTCCGACTCCTTCAGACTCCGCCTCCTGGCGCTTCTCTTCAGGCAGCACTTCACAGTCAGAGCAGCGACCACGACCAGCACCACCAGCGTCGCCACGGCCGCCAGCACCGGGATCAGGACGGCCCAGACCGACCCGCTGTCCTCGCTGGGAAGCGTGTGCGTGCACGCCGCTGAGCCCTCGTCCTGGGGTCTCCCGTCCTGGTCCAGGCAGACGCACATGTATGAGCCCTCTGTGTTCACACAGGTGTGCCTACAGGGGGCGCCGGTGCACTCGTCCAGATCCACGCAGTTTCCAGAGGCGTCTTTCTGGAAGCCGTCCCTGCACGGCTGGCAGAGGACGGTGAGGTTGGCGGGGGAGTGGTCCAACAGACGCCACACGGGAGGGCGACCCCCGCAGAACAGATCCAGCTGCTCATTGGACCAGCACTCCACCCGGATCCGGGTGTTGTTGTGGTCCAGACTGAGAGAGCGTGTTTTGGGGATTACTGGACGCTGACACAAGTTCGATACCGCCACAGATCCAGGGTCAGGTCCAGGGTCAGGTCCAGGGTCAGGTCCAGGGTCAGGTCCAGGGTCAGGGTCAGATCCAGGGTCAGATCCAGGGTCAGGTCCAGGGTCAGGGTCAGGTCCAGGGTCAGATCCAGGGTCAGGTCCAGGTCCAGGGTCAGGTCCAGGGTCAGGTCCAGGGTCAGGGTCAGATCCAGGGTCAGGTCCAGGGTCAGGTCCAGGGTCAGGTCCAGGGTCAGGTCCAGGGTCAGGTCCAGGCTCAGATCCAGTTTCAGGGGGTTCTAGCTCTGTTGGTTTAACTTCATGTGGTCCTGGTCCCGGGGATGCAGGTTCGACGGTGGACGTTCCGTCCTCCGGCGTCCGTCTGGTCTGTCCGTCTCTCAGTTTGCAGATGAACTGATGAACTGAACTTTCCCTGCAGGAGACCGGACTCAGACCCCAGCTGCTCACAGAGCGCCCGTCGAGTTTCCCCTGGAGCACCGCACAGCGCAGCGTGGTGCACGTGTGCTGCGGCTCCTTCGCCCAGGGAAGCAGCGGCGAGTCCTCGCTGTCGTCCTGCACCCAACTGAAGCCCCGGAGCCGCGAGCCGGGGACAACACATTTGTTCTTGGCTTTCTTCAATCCGACCCAAAAGGTGAATTCACTCTGAGGCAACAGCAGCTGGGAGACGAGCTCGAGGACGTGGTCGACTTCCTGCCGGGTGGCGAGGGGGGTGAGGCCCCCGGGGGAGCAGGCCTGCGTGGCCTGGTCGAAGGTCAGCCGGCCGCGGTGCACGCTGTAGTGAGGCGGTGAAGCCGAGTCGGCCCAGACCAAGATCCAAAGGTAAATCCAACAAGAGCTGAACCAAAACGCCATCTTCCCACACGGAGGATGAATCTGAATCAAAACAAAACAGTGAGTTAGTTTCTGTTGGAACATAGAAGTTTAAAACATGGAAGTGTCGCCTTCAGCCAGAAGATCTCACAGAGTCTGAGAAACCTGCTGCATCAGCAGAAGCTCCTGGTCACAGGGAAGACGCTCCGCGACACGTTATGAAACAAAGGAATTTAAAAGATAGCAGTCCATTCAATGAGCAAATACCATCGGGTTTAAAATCATTTAAACAGAAAAACAACAACATATATATATATATATACACACAATTACACAATAAACTATTATATATATATATACAATTATACAGATAAACAGTTATAGATCTATATACACAATTATACAGAGAAACAATTATATATATTTTTTTATATACATACAATTATACAAGTAAACCATTATGTATTTATATATAAACAATTATACAGATAAACAGTAATTGTCTATACACAATTATACAGATAACTACTTATTATATCTATACACACAATTATACAGATAAACAGCTCTATCTATATATCTGAAATCTTTGTGTGAAAGTAGAAGAGGTTTCTTACCTTCAGTCCACTCGTCCTGACTCTTCCACAGTTTATTCTTCTTCTCTTGTGTAAAGTTTCTTCTTCACTGAACGACTCGGCCTCACCCTCTCTCTCTCTCTCTCTCTCTCTCACAGGAAACCTGCTGCGTCTTGATAGGGCGAGCGAGTTTCCTCCGGAGAAGCGCCAGGCAAACTCTAACGAGACTTTTAACAAACCTGGTTCTGAATTTCACAATTTTTCAAACTATGATCAGATGAACGTTATTGATCCAACAAATGAGAAGTGAAATACAAGAACTTAAAAATCAGCAGCCGCACGGAACTGGAACAAGATGGAAGAAAGAAAAGAAAAGAGTTAAAAGACAATAACTCAACTTATAGACAATGGAAAATAAAGAGCTTTAATTTCATGAATGGACTTTGGTTCAGATTTATAATCTTAAATTCATTGACTTCCTCTGGTTCCTCGGGTCCTGCAGGAGGTCCGGGTTCCATGTGTGTTTGAAGATGCAGGGTCGCACACATTTGAACAAACAGTGGAAAAGGAGGTTTGTTGTCACGGTGACCCAGATGCTTCCTGGAGGAAGCGAGTGAAGAATGACAGGAAGTCAAAGATCATAGAGGGCGGAGCTACAACTGACTGCTGCTGTCATGGTAACGCTGTGAGGTGTGTGTGTGTGTAATGTAGTACTTACAGTGTTAGTTCTCAGAATAATGAAGCATGGCAGGAGCTAGTGAGTAGGGACGTTGCCATGGTAACAGAGACGCTGGAGTCACATTTAATTGTTCAAACTTTATTAGAAACACAAGAAAATAAAACATCGTCCCAGCATCAGGAGACAAATGTCAACACATGAAGCCTGCCACCTGCTGGTGAGAACAGGAACAGTTTCACAGCAGCATCTTTAAGTTGTGTGAACGGCTTCAAGATTTAAAGATTGATCACATGATTTATTTATTAGCTGTTTCTACTGCTTTGAATCAACCAATCACACGGAGCCTTGTATTTCATCACGACTGCTCACCAGTCACATGATCAGTCATCACTCAGGAGCAACATGATTGGCTCTCACTGCCCTGACGCTGCTGTTGATTGGCTGCTACCTGGACCTGACCGGTGACAGTGGGCGGGGTCAGTAACATAGGCAAGGTGGGGCAGAGGTGGGGTCAGGTGGGGAAGGGTGGAGTCAGGTGGAGTCAGGTGGGACAGAGGTGGGGTCAGGTGGGGAAGGGTGGGGAAGGGTGGGGACAGGTTAGGACAAGTGGGGACAGGTGGGGTCAGGTGGGGTCAGGTGGAGTCAGGTGGGGTCAGGTGGGGTCAGGTGGGGACAGGTGGGGTCAGGTGGGGTCAGGTGGGGTCAGGTGGGGACAGGTGGGGTCAGGTGGGGTCAGGTGGAGTCAGGTGGGGTCAGGTGGGGTCAGGTGGAGTCAGGTGGGGTCAGGTGGAGTCAGGTGGGGACAGGTGGGGTCAGGTGGGGTCAGGTGGGGTCAGGTGGAGTCAGGTGGGGTCAGGTCAGGCAGCACTGGAGACAGCGAGCTTCTTCAGATGATCCATGAACACCTGCAGGCTGACGTCGTCCGTGAGGATGGGAGCTCCAGACTCCTGCACAGAGAAGCACGTGTTAAACCTGGTGAGACACCTAAAGGTCAAAGGTTAAGTTCAGCCTATCTTCCAGACTCCTGCACAGAGAAGCACGTGTTAAACTTGGTGAGACACCTAAAGGTCAAAGGTTAAGTTCAGCCTCTCTTCCAGACTCCTGCACAGAGAAGCACGTGTTAAACCTGGTGAGACACCTGAAGGTCAAAGGTTAAGTTCAGCCTCTCACCTGTCCCCAGGTGAACATGTTGTTGTGGGTCTGGGAGGGGTTCACTTTGGAGAGCAGGAAACGAGCCTGAAACAAGATTGTGAAATAAAGTGGAACTCACTTTTATAATATATACACACAGGAGAAGGTGTGTGTGTGTGTGTGAGTGAGTGAGTGAGTGAGTGTGTGTGTGTGTGTGTGTGTGTGTGAGTGTTAGCGCCCCCACCTGGCTGCCTCCGTGCTCTGTGTCGATGTATCTGGGCATCGGAAAGCGATTGTGTAGCAGCTCCTGAGCATCGTCCACTGGAGCCTGAAGAAGGTGTTTGAAGTTTTCATACTCAGCGATTTCCTGGTAACCAGCCTTCCTCCACTGAGACACCGTCTGACACACACACAGAGAAACAGAGACACACACACACACACAGACACACACAGAGAGAAACAGAGACACACACACACACACAGAGAGAGAAACAGAGACACACACAGACACACACAGAGAGAAACAGAGACACACACACACACAGACACACACAGAGAGAGAAACAGAGACACACACAGAGAGACACACACAGAGAGAGAAACAGAGACACACACACACACACAGAGAGAGAAACAGAGACACACACAGACACACACAGAGAGAAACAGAGACACACACACACACACAGACACACACAGAGAGAGAAACAGAGACACACACAGAGAGACACACACAGAGAGAGAAACAGAGACACACACACACACACAGAGAGACACACACACACACACACACAGAGAAACAGAGACACACACGCACACACAGACACACACACAGACACACACACAGACACAGAGAGAAACAGAGACACACCCACACACACACAGACACACACAGAGAGAGAAACAGAGACACACACAGAGAGACACACACAGAGATGACACAGAGAGAGACACAGAGAGAAACAGAGACACACACAGAGAGACACACACAGAGAGAGAAACAGAGACACACACACACACACAGACACACACAGAGAGAGAAACAGAGACACACACAGAGAAACAGAGACACACACACACACACACACAGAGACACACACAGAGATGACACAGAGAGAGACACAGAGAGAAACAGAGACACACAGACACACACAGACACACACACACACACAGAAAATGTAGTTATTTTCTCGAGCAGTGTCTTCATGTCGATGTGTTTCTATAGAAACAGAGTAACTTGTATTTGTACCTCTCCGTGGTAAATGAGGATCTGGAAGAAGGTGTCCATCAGGAGGATTCTGTCCGGCAGGATGCTGCTGCTGTCCAACAGGACGGGCTGAGACACAGGGGGGCGGAGCAATCACTCGTTAAACAAACTGTGATTCAGTCTGAGAACAAACCAATCAGATCTCAGGTGTGTGTTGATGTTCCAGGAAGTAAGAGACGAACAGGCTCCTGTACACTGAGGCTCTGCTGTCAGTCAAACTGTCCATGTCTCTGATCAGGCATATGCAGTAAACCCCGCCCACTTTACGTGCACAGGCTCAGATCTTGATGTGGAAACCGGAGTTAACTTAAGGAGTTAATAATCAGCGTCATGTGACCAGAGCCTGGTCCTGATCGTTAGGTTCAGCTGGAGAACTGAAACATCTGCTGAGCAACAAGCAGCGTCACGAGTGTTAATGAAAACTTGAATCAAATAAAAACAACAAAAGCTAAAACAATCAGCTTTGTTTTCGTTTGGTTGATATTCTCTTTCCTGTTGAATTTGATGAAGATGACACAGTTACACAATAGTTCCACAGGGGGGCAGCACAACTGATACCTACTGTTAAACTCTGGCTCTGGATTCCAGTGAGAGTTTAGAAACTAGAAACTTCACTAACACTGACGTCGGATTCTTTCTAACTGGACTCTGAGTGTGATGCTGATGTTTGTGTTCAGGTGTTAATGAGGAACATGGTGACCCCCCCCCCCCCCGGTGCAGGTACCTCTGGCGGCCCATTGAAGGAGTAGGCGTACAGCACAGGCTGGATCATGATGAGGGCCTGAGTCAGGTCCTGTCTGTTGAACTGATGCCTGTAGTAGGAACTCTCGTCTGGACTGTTGTTGAACACCTGGAGGAACGGAGAGCGCCGCAGGTGGAACATGAACTGAAACACAAACACGCAGGTGAGAAGCAGGAAGGGAAGCGGCCGACAGCAGAGCACGAGGAGCGCAGGTCACCTGAGGGTAGAGGGAGAAGGTCTCGGAGAACCTGAAGGAGTTTGGATCGTCTTTGTGATAATCTCCAAACTTCTGACACTGAAACACAAACACGCACGACGACACACGTGAGCTTCACCGGCTGCGAGTCCACATCCATGTTCTCACCACACGCTTCATACCAGTCTGATCAGCTGTCTGTCTAACCAGCGCAGGACGTC
Organism: Limanda limanda; assembly: GCF_963576545.1. Lineage (NCBI taxonomy): Eukaryota > Metazoa > Chordata > Actinopteri > Pleuronectiformes > Pleuronectidae > Limanda > Limanda limanda. The sequence continues at coordinate 28,451,225 of NC_083647.1, read as the reverse complement.
TGGCCCCTCCTCCGTCTCCGTGCGGTACACAGCCAGCCTCGCCATCAAGATAGCCGCCGCCTCCTGGTCGAACGACGCTGCGATGTTCTGAATCTGAGTCTGAGCATCTGCCCAGCTGTGGGGGGGGGGGAGGGGGGAGAGAAGATGTGAGTGAACGTCTGTAAGCAGGTGGCACACGATGAGGTGTGTGGACAGGTGTCTCACTTCCTGGCCGTGGTGGTGACTCGGATGCGTCTCTGTCCTGACGAGTGTTGGTACTGAGTCACGAACTGGACGGCGCCGCGGCCGCCCTGAGGGATCGGAGCGTTGTGCTGCAACACACAGCTGGTCGTTAATCACCCGGTCAGGTGATGGTCGTTAATCAATCACCTGATGATCGTTAATCAATCACCTGATCAGGTGATGGTCGTTAATCACCCGGTCAGGTGATGGCCGTTAATCAATCAGGTGATGGTCGTTAATTAATCACCTGGTCAGGTGATGGTCGTTAATCACCTGGTCAGGTGATGGTCGTTAATCAATCACCTGATCAGGTGATGGTCGTTAATCAATCACCTGATCAGGTGATGGTCGTTAATCACCCGGTCAGGTGATGGCCGTTAATCAATCAGGTGATGGTCGTTAATCAATCACCTGGTCAGGTGATGATCGTTAATCAATCAGGTGATGGTCGTTAATCAATCAGGTGATGGTCGTTAATCAATCACCTGATCAGGTGATGATCGTTAATCAATCACCTGATCAGGTGATGATCGTTAATCACCTTTATTTAATAATATTCATATTATTATTATTAGTAACTTAAAATAAGCAGTGATGTCATCAAACTGAAATACAACATTTAACTGAGCTCAGAATCCTGAGCTCTGATTGGCTGCTTCACACCTGAGCTCTTAGTGGTCTGAGGTTCAACTGCAGCTGATAACACACCTGTACACCTGTTATTACCTGAGTCACACACACACACACACACACACACACACACACACACACACACACACACACACACACACACACACACACACACACACACACACACACACACACACACACACACACACACACACACACACACACACACACACACACAGGATATTGGATGTTCAGGTACAGTTGACATAGTCAGCAGATAACTCTGTGTGTGTGTGTGTGTGTGTGTGTGTGTGTGTGTGTGTGTGTGTGTGTGTGTGTGTGTGTGTGGTTGTGTGTCCTCTCATCATCTCAGCAGGTGACTGACAGGTGCACCACAGCAACGCTGCCTGTGGAGAGACACTCTCTCTCTCAGTCTCTCAGCAGGACACTCCCTCTGTCCTCGGACTCGGAGCTGATCTGACGCTCAGACTGAAATCATGACTTTAAAACTCCAGACATCGATCGATCAGCTGGTTTGACCTTTGACCAGAGCGTCGGTTCCAGGTGTCGATATCTAAGCGTCTCTGTGGAGGGAGCTGGACGTCGTCTGCTGGGAGGAAGCTGCTCAGTTGTCATGGAGACCTTTTTGTGTGTTGTCCAGGGACCCGAGTGTGGAGTTGTGATCACGTTTCCACTGCGAATTTGAGGAGAAGATTTTGGAAGAGCAGCATCTGGAGGTTGTTAGAGGAAGTGCAGCTCCACACATCTGGGAGAAAGTCGTATGTAAAAGCGTCCTCACGCATCCTGTCCGATCTGTAATCAGTGAACTCCTTCCTGTCCCGTGAAGATGGTGGACGCTCTGAGGACGCTGTACGCCACTCTGATGGCTGTAACCAGTGCAGCGTCCGTGTGTGGGAACCTCCTCCTCCTGCTGGTGCTGCTCCACAACAAGGAGCTTCGCTCCGACACGCTGGGTCTGACGGTGAGTTTCAGCCTCAGCGACCTGGCCCTGGGCCTCTCCACCCTCCCCTTCGGGGCCCACAACAGCCTCTCGCAGCCCGGTGGTCACCCGAGCGAGGGCGTCCTCTGTCAGGGCAGCGGCTTCCTCTTCCTCCTGCTGCAGACTTCCTCCATCCACTCGCTCACCTGGGCGACTGTAGACAAGTTCACAGAGATCTGCTTCGCCCTCAGCTACCAAAGCATCTGGACGACCGGACGGAGTCGGGTGGTCCTGGTCCTGGTCTGGCTATTCTGTCTGGTGAACGCCAGCCTGCCCCTGCTGGGGTTCGGCACCTACGCCTACAGCGAGTCCCGGTTCCTGTGCTGCCCGAGCTTCACGCCCGACAACCGATCCTTCGTGGTGCTGTGGATGACGTTGGGCATCGTGGCACCGCTCCTCACCATGTGCTCTCTGTACGGATACATGGTCTACGTGGCCAGGAAACAGGCTCGCAGGGGAACCTTCATGTGCAACGAGCTGCACTGCTTCCATGTTCCTGCCAACACCTACCTGAGGAGCTCCGTCGTCATGGTTACCACCTCAGGTGGGTTCATGCTGGGTTCTGATAGGTTCCTAACGAGACCTACCTGTGAACTCTTTAAGTTCTAGTCTGGTCACGTGTTCAGACTCTGGTCACGTGTTCAGACTCTGGTCACGTGTTCAGACTCTGGTCACGTGTTCAGACTCTGGTCACGTGTTCAGACTCTGGTCACGTGTTCAGACTCTGGTCACGTGTTCAGACTCTGGTCACGTGTTCAGACTCTGGTCACGTGTTCAGACTCTGGTCACGTGTTCAGACTCTGTGGTCACGTGTTCAGACTCTGTGGTCACGTGTTCAGACTCTGTGGTCACGTGTTCAGACTCTGTGGTCACGTGTTCAGACTCTGGTCACGTGTTCAGACTCTGTGGTCACGTGTTCAGACTCTGTGGTCACGTGTTCAGACTCTGTGGTCACGTGTTCAGACTCTGGTCACGTGTTCAGACTCTGGTCACGTGTTCAGACTCTGGTCACGTGTTCAGACTCTGGTCACGTGTTCAGACTCTGGTCACGTGTTCAGACTCTGGTCACGTGTTCAGACTCTGGTCACGTGTTCAGACTCTGTGGTCACGTGTTCAGACTCTGTGGTCACGTGTTCAGACTCTGTGGTCACGTGTTCAGACTCTGTGGTCACGTGTTCAGACTCTGGTCACGTGTTCAGACTCTGTGGTCACGTGTTCAGACTCTGTGGTCACGTGTTCAGACTCTGTGGTCACGTGTTCAGACTCTGGTCACGTGTTCAGACTCTGTGGTCACGTGTTCAGACTCTGTGGTCACGTGCTCAGACTCTGGTCACGTGTTCAGACTCTGGTCACGTGTTCAGACTCTGGTCACGTGTTCAGACTCTGTGGTCACGTGCTCAGACTCTGTGGTCACGTGTTCAGACTCTGGTCACGTGTTCAGACTCTGGTCACGTGTTCAGACTCTGGTCACGTGTTCAGACTCTGGTCACGTGTTCAGACTCTGGTCACGTGTTCAGACTCTGGTCACGTGCTCAGACTCTGGTCACGTGCTCAGACTCTGGTCACGTGTTCAGACTCTGGTCACGTGTTCAGACTCTGTGGTCACGTGCTCAGACTCTGGTCACGTGCTCAGACTCTGGTCACGTGTTCAGACTCTGGTCACGTGTTCAGACTCTCTGGTCACGTGTTCAGACTCTGGTCACGTGTTCAGACTCTGGTCACGTGTTCAGACTCTGGTCACGTGTTCAGACTCTGGTCACGTGTTCAGACTCTGGTCACGTGTTCAGCCTCTGGTCACGTGTTCAGCCTCTGGTCACGTGTTCAGACTCTTGTCACGTGTTCAGACTCTGGTCACGTGTTCAGACTCTGGTCACGTGTTCAGACTCTCTGGTCACGTGTTCAGACTCTGGTCACGTGTTCAGACTCTGGTCACGTGTTCAGACTCTGGTCACGTGCTCAGACTCTGGTCACGTGCTCAGACTCTGGTCACGTGTTCAGACTCTGGTCACGTGTTCAGACTCTGTGGTCACGTGCTCAGACTCTGGTCACGTGCTCAGACTCTGGTCACGTGCTCAGACTCTGGTCACGTGTTCAGACTCTGGTCACGTGTTCAGACTCTCTGGTCACGTGTTCAGACTCTGGTCACGTGTTCAGACTCTGGTCACGTGTTCAGACTCTGGTCACGTGTTCAGACTCTGGTCACGTGTTCAGACTCTGGTCACGTGTTCAGCCTCTGGTCACGTGTTCAGCCTCTGGTCACGTGTTCAGACTCTTGTCACGTGTTCAGACTCTGGTCACGTGCTCAGACTCTGGTCACGTGCTCAGACTCTGGTCACGTGTTCAGACTCTGGTCACGTGTTCAGACTCTGTGGTCACGTGCTCAGACTCTGGTCACGTGTTCAGCCTCTGGTCACGTGTTCAGACTCTTGTCACGTGTTCAGACTCTGGTCACGTGTTCAGACTCTGGTCACGTGTTCAGACTCTGGTCACGTGTTCAGACTCTGTGGTCACGTGTTCAGACTCTGGTCACGTGTTCAGACTCTGGTCACGTGGTCAGACTCTTGTCATGTGTTCAGACTCTGGTCACGTGCTCAGACTCTGGTCACGTGTTCAGACTCTGGTCACGTGGTCAGACTCTTGTCACGTGTTCAGACTCTGGTCACGTGTTCAGACTCTGGTCACGTGTTCAGACTCTGGTCACGTGTTCAGACTCTGGTGACGTGCTCAGACTCTGGTCACGTGTTCAGACTCTGGTCACGTGTTCAGACTCTGTGGTCACGTGTTCAGACTCTGGTCACGTGGTCAGACTCTGGTCACGTGTTCAGACTCTGGTCACGTGTTCAGACTCTGGTCACGTGTTCAGCCTCTGGTCACGTGCTCAGCCTCTGGTCACGTGCTCAGACTCTGGTCACGTGTTCAGACTCTGGTCACGTGTTCAGACTCTGTGGTCACGTGCTCAGACTCTGGTCACGTGTTCAGACTCTGTGGTCACGTGTTCAGACTCTGGTCACGTGTTCAGCCTCTGGTCACGTGTTCAGCCTCTGGTCACGTGTTCAGCTGGCTTCTTGTCTTGTTCTCAGTGTGTGTGCTGGTGTGCTGGCTGCCGTACATCTCAGTGTGTTTGTACGAGACGCTCAGCGGTCAGCAGAGCGCTGCAGTGACCTCTGCCCTTTCTGCTTGGCTGGTTCTGACCAGCTCTGCCCTCAACCCCTGGATCACCTGCATGACTCAGACGTAAGTGAAACTCAACAGAAGTAAACATTAAGATGCACCTATAGTCATTTTCTATAGCCTCATGTCCGTGTGTCTCCAGCAGGTACCGGGCCGCAGTGCGTCGGAGTGTCGGTATGTTGATTCGAAAACCTCTGGAGTCTCGCCCGCAGAGCTTCGCCCTCCACCTCCACCCAAACAATCGCATCAGCACAACATCCACAACACGTCCGACCTCATCACCAAAAACACCAACAGCAACACTGTCATCATCAACACTGCAACCCACACAATCGGATTCTAGTCCTGCAGCACTTGGCTGACCCCTACAGGAACCAGGTGGGATTGACTCTTTATATTTCAGGCTGTACAGATGGTGACGTTCTGCAAGGGGTGTTATTTTGTCTCAGACCGGACTGAGGCTGTCTAAAGGTCAGAGGTCAGGTGTTAAAGTTTGATCATAGTACCTGGTTGACGACCTCGAAGTAAAGAGCCAGCGTGGTGCCGGGATCCAAACCACAGATCTTCCATTGACACGTTCCTCCGGTACCGATCTCCTGTCAACACATGAACACACACCTGTAAACCTGCCCTGCAGACGAAACTGTATGGAAAGATCAAAGGTCAGCTGTGAATTGGAGGTTAAATACGTTCTCAGAGACACAGGGTCCTTTAGCGTTCAGAGACACACACGGTCCAATGGCTCCAGAGAGCTTGATCTCTCTCGAAGTCTGAAAAGAAAATACTGCAGTTTATTCTGTTGGCGAGGGGGCGTGGCCTCTGTGACCTGAGGAGCTATCGTACCTTGATCTCCAGTGTGGCGGCAAAGGCCATTTTGAATGACCCCTGGACGTCCTTGGTGAAAACTCTCTGGAAGGTTTGTTTAAACAGAGACGTATTGAAGGAGTCCGCCATCACCATGTAGCCTCTGGACACACAAACACACGTTAACAAACTGTGTCCAACATGTGCGCCGACACAACCGCCATCATCATCAGACTGATCAGTTACAGCATCCACACGAAGTCCCCAAGTCCACCTGCCTATGTTCACATGTACGACACCTGAAGATGCCATGCAGGATATTTAGAGACCCCTAGTGGTTATATTACCAACTACAACCACATGAACCCTGAGGACTGGAGGACTGTTTTCTAACACTGAGGCCTAATCCCATTTCACTGCTGGTTCTCCAGGGTCATGTCGCCCCTCGGTTGAACTCTTCCACTACGAATGGGGACATGAAGCTTACTCTTCAGGAGGGTCAGGGTTACGCAGCCGTTACTTTGACGAGGACGTCACCGTAAGAACATTGTTGAGATCTTAAATAAACCAATGCTATTGTTTAAAGCAACTAAAGTGACAAACCATTAATATCCAAATAACATGTGTGATAATAACGCAGGTGAATCAATGACATTTGAAACTGAAAAGCTTGATGCTCATTAAGTCAGTTATGTGAAGTTGAGCTGTTCAGACAGTATCATTATTATGTTCTGATTTATTATTATTAGAGATATTAATGAATCAAAGGCTCACAGGTGTTCTCAGATACCGTGTGTGTGTCTGTGTGTGTGCGTGTGTGTGTGTGTGTGTGTGCGTGTGTGTGTGTGTACCCGGTGTAGTTGGCACAGAACTTCATCTCCAGCAGACCGGTCTGATCAAGAGCACAGGCGTACATGTCGATGATGTGGCCATTACTGGACGCTCTGTTAGCAAGAGACTCGTAGTGCTACAACACACACACACACACACACACACACACACACACACACACACACACACACACACACACATGACAACAGAACTAAATAATGAACATTTGTGTTTATGTTAATAAGGTTAGAATCAGCTGTCACTCACCTTGTTGGCTTTCTTCATGAACTTGGCGTTGTCCTTCTCGATGTCGTGCCACGACCTGATGGGGGTCTTGAGTTCGTCTCCCACCACCATGCCAGGACCCTGTGTCGCTGGGCCACCGATGAACGTCATGATGCGAGCGCCAGTGTTGGGAAAGGTGCACTGTGGGAAAAACAGACACTAGTGAGATTCTGTAACGCCCCCCCCCCACATGATGCCAAAAGCCCGCCCCATTTACCTCCAGCAGGCCAACAGCGATGGACATGGCCACGCCCAGAGAGCGCAGAGGTCTCTTCCCCTGCGTGACGGGCCAGGGGTCACGCTGCAGCTCTCCCAGCAGGTCGGTCAGGTTCATGTCGATCTTCTGCACTGGCTGCAGGAACCTGAGGAACCAACAGTAACTGTCAGAACTCCCCAGCCCTGATTACCACTGCGCCCCTGACCTCCTGCTGTTTCATGGAAACCAGCGTCTGGTGACCTCACATCACCATGGTTACAGTTTAAAGAAGAGTAGGTCAGAGGGTCTTTCTGTGTTTGTGAGGAAACTTGACCTTTTTGAGGGTAAAGACATTAAGGGTTAAGTTAAATACAGAATGTAACTGAACAGCAGCTGTTAGCAAAGACAACCGGGTCAGTGAAGTTGTTTCTACTCCGGTAGCTGAGGCCGGGTGAAGGAGGTCATGTGACCAGAGACCAATCAGAGAAGGCTACGCACTGACTGAAAGATCCAATCAGCAAGAGGCTGTGCGCGTCTATGTCTTCATTTCCAAACTTCTCTGTTTAAGCTGATCTGAAACTCTGGAGTCGTGTGGACACCAGAAGGTTCTGTAGCAGAGCTGATGAGTTTTAAGAGGAAAACGTAGTCATGTGGGTGAAAGTTCAGAAAGAAAAGAGTTCCCAACTAACTGTGTGTGTGTGTGTGTGTGTGTGTGTGTGTGTGTGTGTGTGTGTGTGTGTGTGTGTGTGTGTGTGTGTGTGTGTCTGTGTCTGTGTGTGTGTGTGTGTGTGTGTGTGTGTGTGTGTGTGTGTGTACCTGTTGGACAGAGGCTGTTGGACGGTTTGAGGACCTCGGCCCTGAGCGGCCAAAGGTTTGGTCAAACCAAGCATCTCCTGCGAGTCACCAAAGATTCACAGCTGGTTAACATTGTTCACCGGCGGGAGTGTGAGTCGGTTGAAGTCAGATTTATATAAATAGAACATTACAAACTACAGGAGTGTTTCACAAACATGTATAAAATATAAGAACTTGTGTTTATGTACTTAAATTATGTGAAGTCCAATATGTTCTTTAATGTTCTTCTCTTTACTGTTTCAAATGTTGGTGATTTAATAAAACCCAAAAATATCCCTCTGCTTGTTTATTCACCCCCCCCCTCCACACCCCCCTAACAATAAACACAACACACGGACTGATATAACCCTAACTCCTCTTAGCTGCAGTTTAAACAACAGGTCATGGGATCTGTCTCTGACCGGACAGGGACGTCTTCTACCTGCAGCTGCTTGGCGCTCAGGTCCTTGGCGCCCCTGAAGACGTAGCTCTTGGAGATGCCCTCACAGCCGAGCTCGTGGACCTGGACCATGCGTCCGAACGTGATGAGTCCCACCAGCGCAGTGGGGGGGAGCAGAGACAGGGACATCTGCAGAGACTCCTTCAGAGCCTGCAGGTCTTCGTCCTCCATACAGGTGTCCACCACATACAGGAAGACCAGCGGCATCTGAGGACCCCGCTGAGGAGGAGACCGGACTGGGTTACACACCTGATGAGTTGTGTGTCTCTCCACGTGCCTGTGTGAGTCTCTTACCTGCACCACGTACTCGATGGTGGAGAACTGAGGCAGCAGCTCAGCAGGTTGGTTCACCTCCGTGATCCCAGCGTAGGACGGAGGAAACTGAAACACACACACCTCGGTTACTATGGGACTCAGGACCAGTCTGTTGTTTGTGCTTTAGAGTTTAGATTTGATTTTAAAGTTGAGGTTAGAATCACTGACGTGTTTTATCTGGGAAACATGAAGTCAGAACAACATAATAATATGCAAAATGAAAAGAGTTGTTTTTTGATGGATTCGTTTTAAACAAATCCAGTGTACTGAGAGATTCAAGATTCAAGATTTTTATTGTCAAATGCATCGAGATAACATGAAGCAGTCGCTGGCAATGAAATGATCTATCTATATATCTATACATATGTTATATATACTGTATATATATATACTGTATATATATATATAACACTTTGGACAGTTCCTCTGATATTCTCTTTGGAGCCGTGTTCACGTGGATCACAGAGGATTAAGGCTCATGTGAATGTCCGGGCTCGTTGACACTTGGGTTTGGAGGCAGGTTGTGTTTTATATTTGTTGTTTATTTACATTCGAGGAATCGATCACCATTAACTTTCTGGACATAGAATATCAGCAACCTCCAGGCAGTGCTCCAGAACCTGCCCTCCTGTGAATCACTTTCCTGCTTTGGCGATTAATTCACTCGCCACATAATTCGCTTCAACTGCAGCATCCCTCTTTATCATGAGCTCTATATTTCTCATTGTCTAACCCTATACTGTATATAATATATATTATGGCCTTTATTGGATAAGACAGAGAGTCTTGTGGTGAAAGGGGGAAAATGGGGAAAGACACGCAGATTATATTAAAAAATATATTTCACAGGCCAGATTCTATTATATTTTGGGCATCAGGCCGAGGGCAACAAAAGGAAAACAAATAATGTGAATAAAGTACAATTTTACCAAGAAGGGTAAACCACGACATAAAATAAGGTGGAGTCAGTTCTCTGAGAGAAAAGTGATAATATTAGTTGGATTGTTTAACGAGTTTACTAGTTGGTTCTAGTTATTCTTTCAGTGAAGGTCCTCACAAGTATAGAAGAAAAGCTGGTTGAACTTTACCTGATTCCTCTGGTAACAGAAGTTACACGCCCACAGTTTGGCTCGGTAGTCCACCTGACTGCAACAGACAGGTGGAGGTCAGACAGGTGGAGGTCAGACAGGTGGAGGTCAGACAGGTGGAGGTCATACAGGTGTTAGACAGGTGTTAGACAGGTGGAGGTCAGACAGGTGTTAGACAGGTGGAGGTCAGACGGTGGAGGACAGACAGGTGGGGGTCAGACAGGTGTTAGACAGGTGCAGGTCAGACGGGTGTTAGACAGGTGGAGGTCAGACGGGTGGAGGTCAGACAGGTGGAGGTCAGACAGGTGGAGGTCAGACAGGTGGAGGTCAGACAGGTGGAGGTCAGACAGGTGTTAGACAGGTGTTAGACAGGTGGAGGTCAGACAGGTGGAGGTCAGACAGGTGGAGGTCAGACAGGTGGAGGTCAGACAGGTGGAGGTCAGACAGGTGTTAGACAGGTGGAGGTCAGACAGGTGGAGGTCAGACAGGTGGAGGTCAGACAGGTGGGGGTCAGACAGGTGGAGGTCAGACAGGTGGGGGTCAGACAGGTGTTAGACAGGTGTTAGACAGGTGGAGGTCAGACAGGTGGAGGTCAGACAGGTGGAGGTCAGACAGGTGGAGGTCAGACAGGTGGAGGTCAGACAGGTGTTAGACAGGTGGAGGTCAGACAGGTGGAGGTCAGACAGGTGGAGGTCAGACAGGTGGGGGTCAGACAGGTGGAGGTCAGACAGGTGTTAGACAGGTGGAGGTCAGACAGGAAGAGGTCAGACAGGTGGAGGTCAGACAGGTGGAGGTCAGACAGGTGGGGGTCAGACAGGTGTTAGACAGGTGGAGGTCAGACAGGTGGAGGTCAGACAGGTGTCAGACAGGTGGAGGTCAGACAGGTGTTAGACGGGTGGAGGTCAGACAGGTGTTAGACGGGTGGAGGTCAGACAGGTGTTAGACGGGTGGAGGTCAGACAGGGGTCAGACAGGTGGAGGTCAGACAGGTGTTAGACAGGTGGAGGTCAGACAGGTGTTAGACAGGTGGAGGTCAGACAGGTGTCAGACAGGTGTTAGACAGGTGGAGGTCAGACAGGTGGAGGTCAGACAGGTGTCAGACAGGTGGAGGTCAGACAGGTGGGGGTCAGACAGGTGTCAGACAGGTGGAGGTCAGACAGGTGTTAGACGGGTGGAGGTCAGACAGGTGTTAGACGGGTGGAGGTCAGACAGGTGGAGTAGTGATGCGTACCACAGGGGGTTGAGCACAGCTCGACAGGTGGCGCGGCTGCAGAGAACCGGTTCATACTGGATCGGGGGCAGGTCGGGCCGCTCCTTCAGGGGCGTGACCAGAGCGGCCACCGGCACCACCATGCGCGTGGCCTCCAGCCGACTGGACGGCCACACGTTCCAGCTGAAGCGCACGCCGTCACGCTCCTCGTTCTGAGCGATGTACTCGGGGAAGGTTGCCATGGCGATGCAGGCACACAGGGGGCGGGGCACACCGACAGGGAGACGCTGAGAGGAGACGACAACACATCAGGTTCGTACACACGGAACTACACAATACTGAGTCTGTGTGTGGACCTTTGTGTAGTGTGTGTGTTAACATTAGAGAACATATGATATTCTATAACTTCACACACACACACACACACACACACACACACACACACACACACACACACACACACACACACACACACACACACACACACACACACACACACACACACACACACACACACACACACACACACACACACACACACACACACACACACACACACACACACACACACACACACACACCTCATGGTTGAATGCACTTACTCGCTTTGGATAAGAAGAACTAAATGAAATGTATTATAATCGTTTCATGGACAGGTGTACTGTGTGTATATATATATATATATTTATTCAAAAGTTTGGTCACACCTTCTCATTCAATGGTTTTTCTTTATTCATTGAAGATTTATACTGAAGACATCCAAACTATGAAGGAACACAAATGAAATGATGAGGTAAACAAAAAAGTTTCAAACAAACCAGAATGTTTTATATTTTAGATTCTTCAAAGTAGCAACTTTATGCTCTGATGACTCTTGACCTTCTTCCATTCTGATTCATGAGGTCGTGACCTGGACGGGTTCCAGAGCTGCTGAGGACCACCTTCACCTGACCTGCTGAGAGCCAGGTCAGGTGAAGGTGGAGCCAGGTCCTCTGGGTTCAGGTCAGGTGAAGGTGGAGCCAGGTCCTCTGGGTTCAGGTGGGGTGAAGGTGGAGCCAGGTCCTCTGGGTTCAGGTCGGTGAAGGTGGAGCCAGGTCCTCTGGGTTCAGGTCAGGTGAAGGTGGAGCCAGGTCCTCTGGGTTCAGGTCGGGTGAAGGTGGAGCCAGGTCCTCTGGGTTCAGGTCGGGTAAAGGTGGAGCCAGGTCCTCTGGGTTCAGGTCGGTGAAGGTGGAGCCAGGTCCTCTGGGTTCAGGTGGGGTGAAGGTGGAGCCAGGTCCTCTGGGTTCAGGTCGGTGAAGGTGGAGCCAGGTCCTCTGGGTTCAGGTGGGGTGAAGGTGGAGCCAGGTCCTCTGGGTTCAGGTCGGTGAAGGTGGAGCCAGGTCCTCTGGGTTCAGGTGGGGTGAAGGTGGAGCCAGGTCCTCTGGGTTCAGGTCGGTGAAGGTGGAGCCAGGTCCTCTGGGTTCAGGTGGGGTGAAGGTGGAGCCAGGTCCTCTGGGTTCAGGTCGGGTGAAGGTGGAGCCAGGTCCTCTGGGTTCAGGTGGGGTGAAGGTGGAGCCAGGTCCTCTGGGTTCAGGTGGGGTGAAGGTGGAGCCAGGTCCTCTGGGTTCAGGTCGGTGAAGGTGGAGCCAGGTCCTCTGGGTTCAGGTGGGGTGAAGGTGGAGCCAGGTTCTCTGGGTGAAGGTGGGGTGAAGGTGGAGGCCATGTTCCTTGTTTCTTGACCCAAGCAAGTCTCTTCTTCTTCTTGTTCTTCTTCCTCAGCCGTGGCTTCTTTGCAGGAACTCCACCATGAAGACCTGATTCACGCAGTCTCCCCTGGAGCTGAAGTTGAGATGTTTCTCCTTCCTGATCTCCATGAAGCTTCATGTTGCCTCTGATCTGAGGTGCTGGTGACTTGTTTCTGAGGCGGGTCGCTCTGATGAACTTCTCCTCGGCAGCATAGGTCTTGGTCTTCTTGTCCTGGGCGGTCCTCATGAGAGACAGCTTCATCAGAGCGTTTGATGGTTTTCACGACTGAACTTGAGGAAACATTCAAAGTTCTTGAAACTTTCCGGATTGACTGACCTTCCTGTATTAAAGTGATGATGGACTGTCTCTTTACCTAGTGGAGTGGTTCTGGCCATGAAGTGGATTAGAGCTGTGGTGGAATCGGTCTGTTCACTGTTTAGAGCTGAGCACCAACCTGCCTCTGCACGGCTGATCGTCTCAAACACATGAAGAAGAACACATTCCACAGATCTACTCTAGACAAGGCCACTGATCGTCTCAAACACATGAAGAAGAACATTCCACAGATCTACTCTGGACAAGGCCGCTGATCGTCTCAAACACATGAAGAAGAACACATTCCACAGATCTACTCTGGACAAGGCCGCTGATCGTCTCAAACACATGAAGAAGAACACATTCCACAGATCTACTCTAATGAGAACCCGTCCAGGTCACGACCTCATGACGCTGAATGGAAGAAGGTCAAGAGCAGCAAAGCATAAGGTGGCTACTTTGAAGAATCTAAAGTATAAAACATATTCTGGTTCTGGCACTTTTTTATTTACCACATAATTCCATATGTGTTCCTTCATAGTTTTGATATCCCACGAGTTCACTTCACAGAGAAAACACAGACTCGTCACTCAGAGCTGGTTTGATAAAGTAAAATATCAAATCTAATCTAATATCATAACCCTGACCACACCCAGGAGAGAAGCCAACAACCACAGTGCACTCCATTACTCTGTAACTGCAGATTCAATATAGAACAGTAGATTCTACTATAGTATTCTGTAGTACTACTGTAGTATACTGTAGTATAAATAAAGTAACACAAAGTACAAATACCTCAGACGGGTGCAGTAACTGTACTCAGTTACTTTCTGTCCAGGTCACCGATCAGGATCAATGATCAATGACATCAGTTCGTCATTCAGCTGATATTAACTATATTGCACTGTGTGACGTCACGTGTACCGTACAGCTGCGTGGAGTTTAAAGTCTGCAGCTCAGTTAGCATCACAGCTAACAGCAGCTAGCCGTCCAGGTGACAGCTCGCCACTGACGTCACACCGGTGACAGGACTGACGCAGGTGAGTTGACAGGCGCCAGGTGTGTGTCTGTGTGTGTGTGTGTGTGTGTGTGGGTGTGTGTCTGTGTGTGTGACAGAGCGTGGACTTACCGCCGCTGCGCTGAACTGACAACGAAGCAAAACAACATGGCGGCGGCCCGGCGCCACGTCACGCAACAGATAACACAAAAACAACGAGGTCTCACTCTGACCAATATTCAGGGACCACACTCTTCCTGATAGACACACACATTCAAACGCGGTTGCATTTTGACTCCGAGTGAATCATCTCACCAATGTAAGATCTTTGTTTTCCCTTACAGTCCAGAGTTTCTCACACCTGAGAGTGTGTGTCTCTGAGAGTGTGTGTCTGTCTCACACCTGAGAGTCTGTGTCTGTCTCACACCTGAGAGTGTGTGTCTGTCTCACATCTGAGAGTGTGTGTCTGTCTCACACCTGAGAGTGTGTGTCTGTCTCACACCTGAGTGTGTGTGTGTCTGTCTCACACCTGAGAGTCTGTGTCTCCTAGAGTGTGTGTCTGTCTCTGAGAGTGTGTGTCTGTCTCACACCTGAGAGTGTGTGTCTCTGAGAGTGTGTGTCTGTCTCACACCTGAGAGTGTCTGTGTGTGTCTCACACTGAGAGTGTGTGTCTGTCTCACACCTGAGAGTCTGTGTCTCTGAGAGTGTGTGTCTGTCTCACACCTGAGAGTGTGTGTCTGTCTCACACCTGAGAGTCTGTGTCTCTGAGAGTGTGTGTCTGTCTCACACCTGAGAGTGTGTGTCTGTTTCACACCTGAGAGTGTGTGTCTGTCTCACACCTGAGAGAGTGTGTCTGTCTCACACCTGAGAGTCTGTGTCTGTCTCACACCTGAGAGTCTGTATCTGTCTCACACCTGAGAGTCTGTGTCTGTCTCACACCTGAGAGTGTGTGTCTGTCTCACACCTGAGAGTCTGTGTCTGTCTCACACCTGAGAGACTGTGTCTCACACCTGAGAGTGTGTGTCTGTCTCACACCTGAGAGTGTGTGTCTGTCTCACACCTGAGAGTGTGTGTCTGTCTCACACCTGAGAGACTGTGTCTCACACCTGAGAGTGTGTGTCTGTCTCACACCTGAGAGTCTGTGTCTGTCTCACACCTGAGAGTGTGTGTCTGTCTCACACGTGAGAGACTGTGTCTGTCTCACACCTGAGAGTGTGTGTCTGTCTCACACGTGAGAGACTGTGTCTGTCTCACACCTGAGAACCATGTCTGTCTCACACCTGAGAGTATGTGTCTGTCTAACACCTGAGAGTCTGTGTCTGTCTCACACCTGAGAGTCTGTCTCACCCCTGAGAGACTGTGTCTGTCTCACACCTGAGAGTCTGTGTCTCACACCTGAGAGTCTGTGTCTGTCTCACACCTGGGAGTCTATGTGTGTGTCTCACACCTGAGAGTCTGTGTCTGTCTCACACCTGAGAGTCTGTCTCACCCCTGAGAGACTGTGTCTGTCTCACACCTGAGAGTCTGTGTCTCACACCTGAGAGTCTGTGTCTGTCTCACACCTGGGAGTCTATGTGTGTGTCTCACACCTGAGAGTCTGTGTCTGTCTCACACCTGAGAGTCTATGTGTGTGTCTCACACCTGAGAGTCTGTGTCTGTCTCACACCTGAGAGTCTGTGTCTGTGTCTCACACCTGAGAGTCTGTGTCTGTCTCACACCTGAGTCTGTCTCACACCTGGGAGTCTGTGTCTCACACCTGAGTCTGTGTCACACCTGAGAGTCTGTGTCTGTCTCACACCTGAGAGTCTGTGTCTGTCTCAGTGAGAGTGTGTGTCTGTCTCACACCTGAGAGTGTGTGTCTCTGAGAGTGTGTGTCTGTCTCACACCTGAGAGTGTCTGTGTGTCTGTCTCACACCTGAGAGTGTCTGTGTGTGTCTCACACTGAGAGTGTGTGTCTGTCTCACACCTGAGAGTCTGTGTCTCTGAGAGTGTGTGTCTGTCTCACACCTGAGAGTCTGTGTCTCTGAGAGTGTGTGTCTGTCTCACACCTGAGAGTGTGTGTCTGTTTCACACCTGAGAGTGTGTGTCTGTCTCACACCTGAGAGTGTGTCTGTCTCACACCTGAGAGTCTGTATCTGTCTCACACCTGAGAGTCTGTGTCTCACACCTGAGAGTCTGTGTCTGTCTCACACCTGAGAGTCTGTGTGTCTCACACCTGAGAGTCTGTGTCTGTCTCACACCTGAGAGTCTGTCTGTCTCACCCCTGAGAGTCTGTCTCACCCCTGAGTCTGTGTGTGTCTCACACCTGAGAGTCTGTGTCTGTCTCACACCTGAGAGTCTGTGTCTGTCCCACACCTGAGTCTGTCTCACACCCGAGAGTCTGTGTCTCACACCTGAGAGTCTGTGTCTGTCTCACCCCTGAGAGTCTGTGTCTGTCTCACCCCTGAGAGTCTGTGTCTGTCTCACACCTGAGAGTCTGTCTGTCTCATATCCGGTCCTGTCCTCACACCTCATGTTAATTCTCCATGCCTGGCTTAAATATTTAAAGACACAGAAGCTTCACAATGTTTCAATACAAATGTTTATTGTTTGACACTAACTAACGTCATCATCATCTTGTCCAATCAGGACTCACTCTGCTCTTAAAGCTTTTACAGAAACATAATACAGAATTAAATTAACGAGGCTCCTCCCATTCATTTAAAGGTTAAGGTCAAACTGCGTCGACCACAAACTGACTTTTTTTTCCGTGTGTAACTTCTCCTTTAAATCGTCCTTTTTCTACTTCTGGTGTTTTTCTAAAAGCACAAATCGTTGGAGAATCACGTCCTTTATTTCATCCATCTCCACTTCCTGTTTCTGTAAGCCCTGCCCCTTCCATCTGTTTCCACCAGGAGGCAGCACATTGACTTTTCTCAACTATCTTTCGGCGGGTGATTGGTCGGTGGTCACATGTTGTTGAATCCCATCATGCCTTTCATGTTTCCAGCGGCTCCCTGCTGGAACTGACGCATCATAGACTGAAGACCAGCCATTCCACCTGAAAACAGCAAACAGGAAGTCAACTCCTTTTAAGGGATTGGTCACATGGTCCATCTTTACTTACAGTCTATAGCAGATATACATAAAGATAATCAGGTGCTTCAGCCTCACCCATGTGGTGCAGGACTCGGGGGTCCATCATTTTCGCCATCTGCTGGTTGAGTTTGGCCATCTGAGACGGGTTTACGTTCTTGGACATGTCTCCTCCTGAAAATAGAGACATCTTTAACCACTGCCCCCTGCTGGACGTTAATTAAGCTACAACATTGGTTCATTTCGGATGCCTTTAATAAGTTCACCTTTAAACAGTCCTTTGATGCCCCCCATCTTCTTCACCATCTGGGCGAACTTGGTGTACTGGGTGAGGAGCTCCTGGACGTCCCTGGTGGCCACACCGGACCCCCGGGCCACCCTCTGGATCCTGTTGGGCTGCTTACTGAACAGCTTGGCTCCGTCCTTACTGTCCAGCTCTACAGGAAGCAGGAGAACCAGAGGAACCAGTAATGGACACTGGTTTCAGTAGAATGTGTTTCCACACAGACCTGATCCAGCAATCAATGTCAACACGTTGTACTGTGTGTGTACTTGTGGAGATATCTTTGTGAGGACCGTTTTGAGCCTAGAACCTACAGAGTGACCCACTTTCAATGAGCTGCCAGAGGGTTAAGAGGTTATTGTAGGACTGGGTTTAGAATGAGGTTTAGTTTAGGCATTTCATTTGGCTGGTTGAGGTAAGGGTCCAGATAATGTGTGTGTCCTCACTAAGATAGAAGTAGAAACATGTGTTTTACCCTGGTCATTCATGCTGTCCATGATGGTCATGAGTTTCTTCAGTCTGGACATTGATTCCTGTTCATTTCCTTTACTCATGAAGTCCGTACCAAAGCCAGGAATCATCCCCTGAAAGCACACACACACACACTTCCTGTGAGTAACTGATTCACAAAACTTTACTTACAGTGAGACTAACAGCAGTTTGTCCCCGTTTGTATGTTATGAATAAAGTTGATACAAAAAAAGTGCAGGTTCGAATCCACAGCCACCTACAGTGGCACAGTGGAAACAGAAGCTGAGGGAGGTGTATGGAATGGAGGCTTTAACTGCTCAATTACAATTAAGGTCTGATGTTTTGGTGAGGAGGTGGCTACCTATTGCAGGATACCTCTCTAACTGAGGGGGATGTCTTAACTGTCCATTTATTTATTTATTATTTTTCACTCATCAGTCTGTCATATATAATTTGTGATGTTGTCAAGGAATGTTTCTGTTTCTCTTCAATAAAGTTCTTAAAAAAAAAAAAAAAAAGTGCAGGTTCAATGCGAACATCATTCTTTGACCTTTGTTTATTTTCTCTCTTTGTTCAACTACGTAGTCATGTTATTGAGAAAAGCACCTTTTGATTTCACTTCAGGTTTTGTAAAGCTTGCACTCTGAAGCCTGAGTTTAGTTCTGCTGGCAGCTCAGATTCTGACAGGAAGCCGGTGTAATAATAAAGCTGAGGATGGCAGCAGTGCATGAACCTGGTCACAGAAGACAACCGTACGGGACTCTCAGAAAAGTAACTTCTATTGTTTGGGGAATTTCCTGGACTTTACAATAACGATGTGTGCACAGAAGCAGTGTGAATGTGAGGAGAGGAGCTGAAGCTGGAGCACAGAGAGAATCTAACCACAGGGTTTTAGTGAAATCTGCTCTCAGAATAAAAGACCACGCGCTGGAATAAAGAGAAAAGAACCATAAGCCTCAGTCATGTGACCCGTCTTCAAGTGTCTCAGGTGCGAGTGTGTGAGAGCTCACCATGATCTGTCCGAAGGGTCCCATCTTCATGATGTTCTGAAACTGCTCATACATGTCTCTGAGGGTGAACTGGCCTGAAGGTCAGAGGTCACAAGTCAGTCTTCATACCCATAATGCACTGCATGTTCTCCAGGCGAGTTTGTCTAACGTCTCACCGTGTTTGAGTTTGTCGATCAGCTCCTCGTTATCGTCTAGTTTGAGCTCGTTCACTCTGTCGATCAATCCTTCTATATCTCCCATCCCTGACAGGAAGAGGAGGAGTTACAGAAGATTTCCATGGCAACACAAAACAACACGTTAATGACTTTTACAACTGTTACAAACAGGAAGGATTGTGTTCAGAGAATTCTTCTTGGGGGTTAGGGTTTCTTATCTTCATTTTTTATATTTATAATATCCATATGGTGCAGTGATTGGACAGACTAACTGGCTGTTTCCACCTATGACCAGCAGGTGTCGCTGTCAGGAGTGAGGCCTTACCAAGCAGTTTGCTGATGAACGGCTGCGTCTTAAATGGCTCGAAGTCGTCGATGTGTTCTCCTGTCCCGATGAAGATAATGGGACTCCTGGTGGCCGCCACACTGACAGGAAACAGAAGAAGAAGAACATTAACACATGTAGAGTCGGTGGGTTTCTGTGACATCACAGAACAGGCCTTACGCGCTCAGAGCTCCTCCTCCTTTGGCGTGTCCGTCAAGTTTGGTGACGATCACGGACGCCACGTCCACTTTGTCTTTGAAGGCTTTAGCCTGAGACTCGCAGGCCTGTCCGATCGACGCATCCATCACGTACACAATGTTGTCCGGTTGCTACGGAAACAACAGGAGATGAAACACACGTTCAGGATCCATCTATTAGATACAGAACAGTGACGGTGTGTTCAGGTACTCACCACAGCATTGGACACTTGTAACATTTCCTCAAACAGCGAGTCTTCCTGTTTGTGTCGCCCACTCGTGTCCACGATGATGATCTCAAAGTTCTCATTTTTGAACTTGTCCACGCCCTCGTAGGCGATCACCACCGGGTCCATCTCTGTGTAACTGAACGCAACACACAGTTACACAACACACAGTTACAACAGCAGACAGCACGGGCCACTAGATGCAATACAGTAACAGCAGGGGGCGCTGTGTGCACTCCAGTGACTCACCTGCCATAGAAGGGGATTCTGGCTTTGGTGGCATTTTGTTTGAGCTGATCGAAGGCGCCTGTGACAGGGGACAGGACGAGGGTCAGTGCTATGATGTCAGCTGATGTGTGTAGTGGTTAACGTGAGCACGTGTTTCACAGTGAATGTATGTGTGACAATGAAGAGGTCGGGGGTGCGTCTACTATCTGAACATCACAACAGGAGAAAGTGTTCACCTGCTCTGAAGGTGTCGGCACAGATCAGACACGTCTTCCAGCCTTTCCTCTGGTAGTAATACGCCAACTGCAGCAAACATAGCAGAGAATAAGAAACAAACCCCAGGGGGCGCTCTGCGCCAACACAGTGTTTATTAAAAGGGGGGGGGGGGGGTTCAGGTGTATGATGTCACCTTGGAGCAGGTTGTGGTTTTCCCACTTCCCTGAAGACCAACAAACATGATGACGTTGTTCTTCCCTTTAGTCGGGGTCCAGGCCTTCACACCGGGGTCGACCAGCTGACAACACACACACATTACACACACACATTACACACACATTACACACACATTACACACACATTACACACTAACTAACCAGGTTTAAGATTACTGATTCTGCAAATACGTCCCTCCCTCCCTTCAGAGGAGCCATCACCACTGATCTGACAAACATGATGGAACATTCATCAGGTTCTGGAGAGTCAGACACTGATGAATGTTCCAGGTGTTAGTGACGGGGGGGCGGCTGCAGCTCAGAGACGGTTCAGGACCAGTGAGTCTCCACCCTGATGACACACAACACCTTGGTGCTGATTGGCTGGAACAGCAGTGTGTTGCTCAGGTCATGCACAGGCCTGGGTCATTACACCAGATTTCCTCTAGTGGACAATGAGCTGCACTGACTCCTGATCACAATTATGTATTTGACCTAAAGATATGATTCCCCCCCGGCTCTTCCAGGTCGTGTCCAGGCCCGCTGATCTGACCTTGACGAGCTCTTTGAAGACGGCGTGTTGGATCATCCTCCTCTTGTTCAGACCTGAGGCCATCTCCTCCAGATCTATGGCAGACCTGTAGGGACAAAAAACACAAACATTTGTCAATGCAGCTGAACCAGATTCAGGTCTCAGATTTGGATCCAGGATCAGGACTCACTTTACATTCTCTCGTAGCTGTTTGACCAGCTTGATGTTGACATCAGCTTCCAGCAGAGCTGCACACACCTCCTTCAACATGGCATTCAACACCTGAAACACACACATCATCAGAGTCCACAGCCTCCACCTCATGACCCATCAGCTGATGCGTCCATGAGGAAACAACTGAAGAGTGATTCCTCAGGACCTCAAAGGTTCAGGTTCCAGTTCAGTTACCTCTTCGTTGATGATGGTGGCGTTGCTGAGGGACCTCAGCGCCGAGGTGATCTTCCTCCCGAGGTCGGCTAACACCATGATGACGTCTGAGTGGATCCTGGAAAACAGACAAAACTTAACTCACACAAACAAAACAACCACAACTAACTACTTTGATAATCGATTCCTCGGTTCAGTTTTTTTTACATTAATCGGATAAAAAGACAAAAGCTGCATTTGAACCTTTCCAGTAGTTTGTTCTATACGGATTATCTACATCTTCATTATGACTCATTCTTCTCATACGTTTGTGATTGTACTATTTCATCCATTTGTCATTTTAGCGTCTGTCACGAGTTAGAAGCGTCACCCCCCCCACTCGCCTGCTCTCACACAGACTCACACACACGTCTCAGTTGAGTGCAGGTCTGAAAGCAGCTACTGTGTGTGTGTGTGTGTGTCACTGACCGTGTGTGTGTTTCAACAGTGTGTTGAGGGAGCCCCCCCGACTGAGTGGACTCAGCGAGTCAGCAGGTCAGCTGACTGGTGAAGGAGGCACTTCCTGTAATAACAATAACAACAACAAGTGATGAACAGTTGCCCCCTGGCCTTGTGCAGACCCTCACGTGTCAGACACCAGCCAATCAGAGGACAGCATGTCACAGGTGAGAGCTCTCATCCACAGTGTGGACAGATCATCATCATTTCATTAGAACGAGATTTCTGCCTTCTGTACAATCAATAACGACCAAATCTGTAAATAAAAGATCCATCAGTCGACTCCTCCTACTGACGTCATCACCCCTGAGAACAATATGTGAAGTGCAATGAATGATGGGATCAGCTGGGGGGGGGGGGGTGACCTCATCAGTCTTTATAACAGCCTCTGAAGGAGGCGTGGCCTGAACTTCAACATTCCCACTAAAACCAACTCCGTTAATTTACGTCCACATGTTTTTCCTGTGGTTCAAGTTGTAGGCGGAGCCTGAGCGGAGTCTTCTATGACGCATGTACGATCAGTTGAATCGTCGGCTAGGATACTTCAACGCTGTCACGTGATCTCCGTGTCCTGTTCTTTAACAAATCAACAATCAACCAGACGAGAAGATGATCGATACAATAATATAACTGATCGGAATCAATAACAATCCAGTCATTAACTGTGTTTTGTTTTGGTTTCCGTAGGAACGTGTTGCATTAATTACATTTAAACCTTTAAGCAAATCACATCAACATCTGGATAATCACGTGATCAGTTTGACACC
The DNA here is from genome assembly GCF_963576545.1 of Limanda limanda. Classification (NCBI taxonomy): domain Eukaryota; kingdom Metazoa; phylum Chordata; class Actinopteri; order Pleuronectiformes; family Pleuronectidae; genus Limanda; species Limanda limanda. The sequence goes on along the minus strand of NC_083647.1, from coordinate 28,428,557 downwards.
AACAACGTGTCGTCTGTTTGCTGCGCTACGTGTTAGCCGTTAGCTCAGTTAGCTGTGGTATCTGTGTTAGCTCAGTTAGTTTAGTTATCTGTGTTAGCTCAGTTTGCTGTGTTAGCTGTGTTGCTCAGTTAGCTGTGGTATCTGTGTTAGCTCAGTTAGTTGTGTTGCTCTGTTAGTTGTGTTAGCTCAGTTAGCTGTGTTGTTCAGTTAGTTGTGTTGCTCTGTTAGCTGTGTTAGCTCAGTTGGTTGTGTTGCTCAGTTAGCTGTGTAGCTCAGTTAGCTGTGTTAGCTCTGTTAGCTGTGTTACGGTGAATTGACGGTGAAGTCTCCGGTATTTACCGTCTCTCGATGACTTCTTCCAAACAGCGGTTGCAACTCGGAGTCGCGTCATCAATCTACACCGGAAACACTGGGCAGCTGCTTTTCCTTCGCCTCTAATAAACTTCCTGTTAAAGCAGCAGCGCCACCTGGAGGCCGTCACTCCTCCGTCGACTCCAATAATAACAATAACTAGAGTATTCCTCTCTATAAATGTATAATGTGTGCAGAGAGCTTCCTGCTGGAAGCAGAGAGAGAGAGAGAGAGAGAGAGAGAGAGAGAGAGAGAGAGAGAGAGAGAGAGAGAGAGAGAGAGAGAGAGAGAGAGAGAGAGAGAGAGAGAGAGAGAGAGAGCCCTTTGATCCCTTTGATCTATGACCACTGAGGCTCTCTGACTCTAGCGACGCCCTCGAACAACGTGCGATTGTTCAATAACAATAACTCCTATCTCTGGATTAATAATCCCCAGACTTTGCCGAACACATCGATCACAGGAATGTGACCGAGGGAGCGAGTTAGAAAAGTATGAATTCAAAGCTCCTCCCAGAAATGTGTCTCTCAAAATGAACATTAGAGTCACTGAAGAAAAAAATGGGACCACCTTCCGCTGTTGACCTCATGGAGCCAAAAGTTTATGTCTGATAGATTTCATACTGATATTTCTGCAAAGCTAACAAGTTTTCCTAAGAAGTATGGGAATGATAGACTATGTGTATCCTCCACCTCATATACACACGTTCACTCCTCCACCTGTCTGCAGCTCACAGTGAGAAGATGACTCAGCGTGTTGACGTCTGATCGTCTCCAGCATGAGGAACCAAAACCAGAACAGTGCTTATTTTTAACTTTCACACTGAATCGAGGTGCACTCTAATAATAAATTAAATAATATTTCCTCATTTCAAGTCAATTAAGATTTTCTTTTATAAATAAAGGTTTTTCAAAAAGGCATCTTTAAATAAAGTGCTTAATTTTAACTCTGTCTCCCCATTTCTTCTTTTTTTAAATATAACTTTATTACACAAATAAACAATCTCAACACACATGAACAACTAAACAGAAAACAGTTTCCACCACAAACTGAGTTTATTAGAAAAAGTAAATGTGAGGGGTCAGAGGTCACAGGTGCACGTCTCTCCACTGAGGAACCTGATTGGACAGATTCTGTAAGTCGGCCGTCTGAGCCAGCAGCTGGGCGAGAGAGGTACTCTGATACAGAGAGAGAGAGAGAGTTGGGTCAGAACAAACTTGTGATTATTGATCATTGATCAGGTTTGGATCTGAATCATAGATCAGGTTCAGACTGACCAGCTGAGACAGTTGGTCTGTGGTGGAGCTGTGGACCGAGTCCAGCTTCTCCTCCAGAGTCTCCATGAAGTCCAGAGACATCTTCACAACCTCCAGCACACACCTGAAAGACAACCACACACCTGAAAGACAAGCACACACCTGAAACACAAGCACACACCTGAAACACAAGCACACACCTGAAAGACAAGCACACACCTGAAACACAACCACACACCTGAAACACAAGCACACACCTGAAAGACAAGCACACACCTGAAACACAACCACACACCTGAAACACAACCACACACCTGAAAGACAACCACACACCTGAAACACAAGCACACACCTGAAACACAAGCACACACCTGAAACACAAGCACACACCTGAAACACAAGCACACACCTGAAAGACAACCACACACCTGAAACACAACCACACACCTGAAACACAAGCAAACACCTGAAAGACAAGCACACACCTGAAACACAACCACACACCTGAAACACAACCACACACCTGAAACACAACCACACACCTGAAAGACAACCACACACCTGAAACACAACCACACACCTGAAACACAAGCACACACCTGAAAGACAAGCACACACCTGAAACACAACCACACACCTGAAACACAACCACACCTGAAACACAACCACACACCTGAAACACAACCACACACCTGAAACACAACCACACACCTGAAACACAAGCACACACCTGAAACACAAGCACACACCTGAAAGACAACCACACACCTGATCCATAACCACACACCTGAAAGACAAGCACACACCTGAAAGACAACCACACACCTGAAACACAAGCACACACCTGAAACACAAGCAGACACCTGAAACACAACCACACACCTGAAACACAACCACACACCTGAAACACAACCACACACCTGAAACACAAGCACACACCTGAAACACAACCACACACCTGAAACACAAGCAGACACCTGAAACACAAGCAGACACCTGAAAGACAACCACACACCTGAAACACAACCACACACCTGAAACACAACCACACACCTGAAAGACAACCACACACCTGAAACACAAGCACACACCTGAAACACAAGCACACACCTGAAACACAAGCAGACACCTGAAAGGCAACCACACACCTGAAACACAACCACACACCTGAAACACAACCACACACCTGAAAGACAAGCACACACCTGAAACACAAGCACACACCTGAAAGACAACCACACACCTGAAAGACAACCACACACCTGAAACACAAGCACACACCTGAAACTCAAGCACACACCTGAAAGACAACCACACACCTGAAAGACAACCACACACCTGAAAGACAACCACACACCTGAAACACAACCACACACCTGAAACACAACCACACACCTGAAACACAACCACACACCTGAAAGACAACCACACCTGAAAGACAACCACACACCTGAAAGACAAGCGCACACCTGAAACACAAGCACACACCTGAAAGACAACCACACACCTGAAAGACAACCACACACCTGAAAGACAACCACACACCTGAAACACAAGCGCACACCTGAAACACAACCACACACCTGAAACACAACCACACACCTGAAACACAACCACACACCTGAAAGACAACCACACACCTGAAACACAACCACAGACCTGAAACACAACCACACACCTGAAACACAAGCACACACCTGAAACACAAGCACACACCTGAAAGACAACCACACACCTGAAACACAAGCACACACCTGAAACACAACCACACACCTGAAACACAAGCACACACCTGAAACACAAGCACACACCTGAAACACAACCACACACCTGAAACACAACCACACACCTGAAACACAACCACACACCTGAAACACAACCACACACCTGAAAGACAAGCACACACCTGAAACACAACCACAGACCTGAAACACAACCACACACCTGAAACACAACCACACACCTGAAACACAACCACACACCTGATCCATAACCACACACCTGAAAGACAAGCACACACCTGAAACACAAGCACACACCTGAAACACAAGCACACACCTGAAACACAAGCACACACCTGAAACACAACCACACACCTGAAACACAAGCACACACCTGAAAGACAACCACACACCTGAAAGACAACCACACACCTGAAAGACAACTACACACCTGAACCACAACCACACACCTGAAAGACAACTACACACCTGAAAGACAACCACACACCTGAAACACAACCACACACCTGAAAGACAACCACACACCTGAAAGACAACCACACACCTGAAAGACAACCACACACCTGATCCATAACCACACACCTGAAACACAAGCACACACCTGAAACACAAGCACACACCTGAAACACAACCACACACCTGAAAGACAACCACACACCTGAAACACAAGCTGAACCACTAGTCTTTCTTGATTTCCTCGTGGATGTCGTTGTTATGGTGGAGGCGTGTGCGCGTACCTGTGCAGGTGGGCGTGGACGGGCAGGTGGGCGTGGCCCAGCGGCGTGGTCAGTCTCTGTCTCAGACTGTTCAGCTCCTTCAGCAGCTGCTGCAGGTGATCACTCAACATCTGCAACATCTGGAACCTGCCAGCTGAGAGGGGGGGTCACAGGAGGTCTGATGAGTTGGACTTGTCAGGTGTGACGGACATGAAGCAGGACACTCACCAAGGGAACGTGTGTGTGTGACATCAGAACTCTCCTTCACTACCTGCAGAAGCTCCGCCTCCAAGAGCAGCTGCAAAGAGAGAGAAGCTGTGACTTGTTGTGTATATAAGGAATATGTATATAAATATAATCGCTGACTCATAGTACATGATTCAGAGGGACACACCTCATCCAGATGTTTGACTGCTCTGATTCGCTGCTCGGCCTCTTGCAGGTGAGAGGAGAAGGCGGGGCTTCGCTTTGAGGAGACTGAGTCTATTTCCTCCTGAGGACAGGTAGAGACAGAACATGCTTCTCAATCCATTACAAACATTTGATCATTTGGAAAAGGCTTGTGTCCCTCAACTAAAGAGACACCGGAACCTGTGGCTCCCCCTGGTGGATCCTACAGATCCCAGGATTCATAGCACTCGACCAAACAGCTCACGCACACATGTTCAAATCAACCATGAACTCACCTGAGACACAGTGCCCCCCCCCCCCCCCGAGACACAGTGTCTGTCCCCTCACCTGAGACACAGCTCCTCTGGAGACACATCTGGACAACAGACTGGCAGCTGGAGTAACTGAGAACAGAGACACATCCCACTGATGCATCTGAGAGACAAAGAGAAGAGACACAATCTAATGCATTAAAAACGATTACTGAGACACACACACAGACACACACACACTCACTCACTCACTCACTCACTCACTCACTCACTCACTCACTCACTCACTCACTCACTCACTCACTCACTCACTCACTCACTCACTCACTCACTCACTCACTCACTCACTCACACACACACACACACACACACACACACACACACACACACACACACACACACACACACACACACACACTTTGTCTCTTTTTCTCCTTGTTGTTCGGACTTCTCTTCTTCTGTTCCCTCTTCTTTTTTCTGTTTCTTCTTCTCCTGTTTCCTCTTCTTCCGGTATTTCTTGTTCTTCACCGCCCCCCTCAGGACAGGAAGCAAATTACAGCTGTCCCACAAACACGTCTGAAGGAAGTGACGTCATCTGCTTAGAGTAAAGCTGATGATGAGCTCAGTGAGTCAGGGCGTGGCCACAGCGGACCAGTGGACCAGCGGACTTATAGATGTGCAGGGTTCTGTTAGCGTCAGTCGATCCGGTGCTTTGATGTGACTCTCCCGGTTTCCTGTCCGGCCGGAAGCTAGCAGGCTAACGTTCATGCTGAACAGAACCGTGTTCGAGTGGGAGGAGCCATCGGTGAAGAGAGGGCGAGCTAACGCAGCTAGCCGCTAGCATAGCGGGACTTCCACCGTCAACATCCGGTCTGGATATGATGTGAGGATCGTCTCACCCTGAGGGACTCGAACACACGGAGAGACCCACCTGACGTCACCTGACGTAGACCTGACGTACAACTGACGTAGACCTGACGTACAACTGACGTACACCTGACGTACACATGGGGAACAGCGCGCTGAAGTCTCACCTGGAAACTTCCCAGAAGACCGGAGTGTTTCAACTGACCGGAAAAGGACTGCTGGAGGTGAGGGGGGGGGAGTCCGGTCGCCTCCAATAATAACAATAACTAGAGTATTCCTCTCTATAAATGTATAATGTGTGCAGAGAGAGAGAGTTGTTTGTTTGTTTGTTTGACTGAACTTTATTGACACCCGTGCTGTGGACAGGTCCCTGAGGAGCTGCAGAGACTCACCTCCAACCTGAGGACGGTCGATTTGTCCGGGAACAAGATCGAGCTTCTTCCTGTTTCCATCGGAAACTTCCTGCAGCTGAAGAGTCTGACGCTCAACTGCAACCGCCTGAGTGAGTGACACATGCAGGCTCCGCCCACTCTGTGCACTGAGACCCTCACACCCTGAGATCCTCATCTGTGTGTCTCTGTGTCCTCCCTGTCCTCAGCCACTGTCCCCAGTGAGATCGGGAAGCTGAAGAAGCTGGAGACCCTGAGTCTCAATGGGAACCGGATCCAGCAGCTGCCCCCCACGATGGGCCAGCTCCGGGCCCTGCGCTCCCTCAGCCTGGCAGGGAACCAGATCTCAGAGGTTCCCTCTGGACTGGCGACCCTGAGGCATCTGGACCTGCTAGACCTGTCCCGAAACCAGATCCACAACGTTCCTGCAGCGGTGTCTGAGCTGCAGGCTATCGAGATCAACCTCAACCAGAACCAGGTACTGACCCTTTAGTAGAACCATCAGAAAGGTTGGTTCTACCTTACCCAAACAGAACCACCTGAATAGAACCTGTTTAAACAGAACCTTGAACTGAGGGTCACCTGTTTGCCTCTTCTCACTCCAGATCTCCATGGTGTCACCTGAGGTGTCTCTGTGTCCTCGTCTGAAGGTTCTCCGCCTGGAGGAGAACTGTCTGGAGCTGTCCTCCATCCCTCTCTCCATCCTGAACGACTCCCAGGTGTCTCTGTTTTCTCTGGAGGGAAACCTGTTCGAAGTCCGGAATCTCAGAGACCTGGAGGGATACGACAAGGTTGGTCTGTGGTGGTCCTCGATGGTCTGTGGTGGTCCCTTATGGTCTGTTGTAGTCTGTTGTAGTCTGTTGTAGTCTGTGGTGGTCTGTAGTGGTCTCGAGGGTCTGTGGTGGTCTGTGGTGGTCTCGAGGGTCTGTGGTGGTCTGTGGTGGACTGTGGTGGTCTGTGGTGGTCTGTGGTGGTCTGTAGTGGTCTCGAGGGTCTGTGGTGGTCTCTGATGGTCTCTCTTGTGTTTCTTCCTCAGTACATGGAGCGTTTCACAGCTACTAAGAAGAAGTTCACCTGATGATGCTTGTTGACCTCGGTGCTCCACCTGGAGGCGGGGTTAGCCCCCCCACAGCTTCATCCTCACAGCGCCCCCTGTCTGCAGGACCGCTGAGCTGCTGCTGTGAGGACATTTCCCCAATCACAGGTCACATGGACGAAGAGGAGACATGTGGGACTAACGATCCACTCGCTGTGATCCAAGACAGTTATTGAGACGTAGGCCAGGAGCTGCAATTTGATCACCAAACAATAATTTGCTGATTAATTGATTAATTTTTCCAGATTAAATGTCGAGATTCCAGCTCCTCATTGTTTCTGTATCGTCTGTGACAGTCGCTGTTCCTTTAAATCACATATTAATAAAGTTTTATGTATGGATATGTAAATTAGCCCCGCCTCTGTCTCAGCTCCTGGTGACATAAAGCAACTTGAAAGACTTTAACATGAACTCACTAATCCTGTATGATTATCTATAACTTATAAAAAAAATTACTATGAACCACATTTTTGAAATATTATAAATACTAAACAAAAGCCAAATCAAATATAATATATCTTCATGAGCCCCACCCCCCTGTGATGTGGCAGACACTTCCTGTATTTAAATCCACTGCTTCCTGTACGAGCCGTAGACAAATAATAAACCAAGTGTGTGTGTCAACCTGGTATTAGCGTGTATTATCATGTATATATATACAGTCTATGGTATAAACGTGTATTATCGTGTATAAACGTGTATTAATGTGTAACCTGAAAACCGGTGTTCTTCACTGCTGAGGAGCTGTCTCTCCACCAGGTGGCGACACTGCAGTGAATCAGCATGAACCCTGAAGGTGTGAGGTCATCACGCTGGGCCTCATCCAGGACAGATGTCCACTTTGTGTTTGTTTTGATTCTCCAGAGTTTATGAGACACATGTTAAACCTGCTACACAACACGAGACGTGACACAGTCAGGACATCAGGGTTAAAGTGAGAGGAACGATCCGGAGTCAAGGGACAGAGACGCACAAACACACACACACACACACACGAGTTCCTACTGCAGACCTAACCAGTGTCTGAATATATTATTCATGTAGTTTAAAGGTTGTGTTTACATTTTCCAGGACAGCCGTCATCCTTTGAACTAATGTAGCTACGAACATATTGATGATTCCCAGATTCTTCGTACTCAGGGTTTAAGCACAGATTTGTGCGTGCACACTGTTAGTAAATGAGTTGTTACACACACACACATAACACGTCATTTGACGGGCTTCAGTATCAGTATCTTGCCCAAGGACACCTCGGCATGCAGATGGGTCGACTGAGGATCGAACCTCCGACCTTCTGGTTGGACAACCCCTCAAACACAGCCACCAGACACACACACTTACACACACACGCCAGTTACACACACACACTTACACAAACAACAAACCTACACGCACACACTCTTCACTTACTTCACATGTTTCTAAACCAAAGAACAGACATAAAGAACAGATACATGTAGAGCATGTACAATACAAATGAAAACAAACCGACAGACAGGATGAATGTAGAAAGTAAAAGTCTTCAGTGAATGCAGTTTTATTCTGAAGGAGACGCGGCGCTGTTTCCGGTCAGTTCGCGTTAATGTGTCACACTTTACGGACTTCGCCACTGACCGAACTTTTCTCAACTTCTTCGGTGTTTTCTCGTCGTTAGAGAAGTTTCCTGTTTTTCATCCGTTCACTCGGAGGATCCGGTTTGTTCTGCGGGAAATGAGGCTTCGGTGACGGGTAGCGAGCCGAGCCGAGCCGAGCGGACTAACCCGGGTTAGGGCTCAGAACATGAGAAGATGGCGTTGATTCTGTGGATTGTTGTGATTTTACTGCGGAGTGGAGCAGGTGAGTGTGTGTGTGTGTGTGACAGTGTGTTTGTGTGTGAGAGTGTGTGACTGTGTGTGAGAGTGTGAGTGTGAGTGTGAGAGTGTGTGACAGTGTGTGTGAGAGTCTGAGTGTGTGTGTGTGTGTGTGTGTGTGTGTGTGTGTGAGAGTGTGAGTGTGACAGTGTGTGTGTGTGTGTGAGTGTGTGTGAGAGAGTGTGTGTGAGAGTGTGTGTGAGAGTGTGTGTGAGTGTGTGTGTGTGACTGTGTGTGTGAGAGTGAGAGTGTGTGTGTGTGAGAGTGTGAGTGTGTGTGTGTGTGAGAGTGTGAGAGTGTGTGAGTGTGTGTGTGTGTGTGTGTGAGAGTGTGTGAGTGTGACTGTGTGAGTCTGTGTGTGTGAGAGTGTGTGTGTGTGTGTGTGTGTGTGTGTGTGTGTGAGTGTGAGTGTGACTGTGTGTGAGAGTGTGAGTCTGTGTGTGTGAGAGAGTGTGTGTGAGAGAGTGTGGGTCTGTGAGAGTGTGTGAGAGTGTGAGTCTGTGTGTGAGAGTGTGTGAGAGTGTGAGTCTGTGTGTGAGAGTGTGTGAGAGTGTGAGAGTGTGAGTCTGTGTGAGTGTGTGTGTTTGTGTGTTTGAGAGAGAGAGAGAGATTGTGTGTGTGTGTGTGTTTGAGAGAGAGAGAGATTGTGTGTGTGTGTGAGAGAGATTGTGTGTGTGTGTGTGTTTGAGAGAGAGAGATTGTGTTTGTGTGTGTGTTTGAGAGAGAGAGATTGTGTGTGTGTGTGTGAGAGAGGGAGAGATTGTGTGTATGTGTGTGTGTATTTGAGAGAGAGAGATTGTGTGTGTGTTTGAGAGAGAGAGATTGTGTGTGTGTGTGTGAGAGAGAGAGAGAGATTTCATGTGTGTGTGTGTGTGTGAGAGAGAGAGAGATTTCATGTGTGTGTGTGTGTGTGTCCAGCTGCAGGTGTGTCCTTCACCAAGCATCCGTCCAATCAGACGGTGTCTCAGGGTAACGCGGCCCGGCTGCTGTGTGCGGTGCAGGGCCTCACGGACCCCGACATCGTGTGGATGAAGGACGGAGACAAAGTGCTGAGCTCGGACCAGATGTTCCTCCCGCTGGGGGAGAACCACTGGGAGACGTTCCACAGGTTCACCATTAATAACACAATATCACAATAACTATAACCATAACTCTCACTGTCACTCATCCTGTGGTCGTTGTGTCCTGCAGCTTGAAGTCGGTCACGCAGCAGGACGCCGGTCAGTACTGGTGTGAGGTGGAGACCCCCACCCGGACCCTCTCCTCCGGACGAGCCTGGATCACAGTGGAAGGTGAGCACCTGAAGGCATCACAGTCAGTCCTCCAGCAGGTGTCTGTGTTTTCCTGCCGTCGGCTGTGACCCTGAACACACCAGGTCGATTTGACATCATGTGACTCTCTGGTGTTCAAAGCGTGTTCTTTTATCCTTTAAGAGAAGATGAGCCGAACTCGGTTTGTTCAATCAAAGTATTTATTTAGAAAGCAATGAACAGGTTACAGCAAAGCAATGGGCTTCCAGTTCACTAGTTGTATCAGAGCAACACAAACATCCAGCGTCTGTCCATTTGATAACAGATTTAGATATTATAGATCTTCGTTCCTCCTCCTCGTGCGCAGGCGTAATCCATCCTCCTGGCTTTTGGAATACGGAAGTGAAACAGGGAGACACTCCCAATGACGCTATAGTTGCTTGGCAACCTGTTTACTTCAAGAAAGTCCTTGAACCACAGATGCAATGTGGGGCAAAATTGTTGTCCAGCGAAGCAAAGATTATTATGTTTCAGCGATATCAAAACAAACCTGACTGTAAACATTCGCAGCAACTGAACCCAAAGCAACAAACAACATTCAGTCAACAACGTCTCTCTGTCCGACCTCCTGTCAAGACAGCTGTGAGACTGACCATCAATATGACACACACACACAATTCTAGCTAGTTTCAAGATTGTACATTCTGAGAATCAAAAGATTATTATATTTCTGCTATATCGGCTGTACGTTCTGTTTGTACAGATATTCAAACGACTAAACCTAATCAAGGCAACAGCAATGTGACGCACATCCATTCTAATTCGTAGATTAAACATTAGGAAGGAAAAGGTTATTATTAAAGCATTTGTACAAGGCATAATGTCTAACTAAAATTACCTCTAGCTTTATTTGGTAAGAGTACAAATATAATTTGAAATGATGCAATCTTTATTTGGTTGGAGTTCAATCAGACACAACCTATAGTTAAAAGTTTGAAATTCCAAAACTGGCTGGAAAGTCCAAATAATCTCCTTCATCACCGATGTCCCGAGAGGCGTCGGAGAGGAGAGAGGGATCGATCCACTCAGTGTCTCACAAACTGTAGAGAATCAAACAGACACAAAGTCCAGGTCCTTGTGCTCAGTGTTTGTTGTGGTGTAAAGTGAGCGCAGGTCAGAGGTCAGAGGTCAGAGGAGGAAACACAACATGCAGCTCTACAGGAAACGATCTTTTGTGTCTTCTACTGCCGACACAATTATTTCAGTTTCTGCTGTTGTGAAATTCTTCTGTTTTTGATCTTGTCTCTCTTATAACTTCCACTGTTCAGCTCCGCCTCTTCATGACAAACGGATGTCCTTATATGGCGAAATAGAGGCGTGGCAGTATGCTAATTGCAGAGAGCAGATGCCTGTCGATTTAGATTCTGATTCACAAACATGTGCAAGGTGGTGAGAACATTACTGTCTCCATCAGGAGAATCAAACAGCTGATCTGTGATTGCCTTTATATGGATGTGGGCGTGTCCAGGTGAAACTAGGAGGTTACGTCACTTTTAACGTTGCTGCCACAGCGACTTGTGGGACATTTTGTCCTTTGATCAGGAGATGAGGAAGCACTGAAGCTCCGCCCCTCTTCCTCCTGCAGGTGTTCCTCACTTCCTCCAGGAGCCTCAGGATGTCGCCACCTTCCCCAACGAGCCCGTCAACCTCACCTGTGAGGCGGTCGGCCCCCCCGACCCAGTAGAGGTGCTGTGGTGGCTGGGGGGGGTCCAGGAGGGAGGGGCCAGGTTGTCCCCCTCCGTCCTCCATGTCCAAGGTGAGACAACCTTCTGATTTAAAGTGTGTGTGGACAGAACACTTCACCATCCAGGTGCATTATGGGATGGATTGATTTTGATAGATTCCGGCACAAATCTCCGTCTCATCCAGACACACACACACACACACACACACACACACACACACACACACACACATACACTCTGACACACACACACACACATACACTCTGACACACACACACACACAGACACACACAGTTTCACGTCTTGTTGGTTTATACTCTTTATGTGAAGCAGATTAAGAACTTTAGCGAACGCTTGGGGCAGCTCGACTCACAGCCAATCAGAGACGAGTCAGAGACGACTCACAGCCAATCAGAGACGAGTCAGAGACGACTCACAGCCAATCAGAGACGAGCCAGAGACGACTCACAGCCAATCAGAGACGAGTCAGAGACGACTCACAGCCAATCAGAGACGAGTCAGAGACGACTCACAGCCAATCAGAGACGAGTCAGAGACGACTCACAGCCAATCAGAGACGAGTCAGAGACGACTCACAGCCAATCAGAGACGACTCAGAGAAACACTGAGAACACGGATCCTGGAGGAACATGATGTCATGGTTCAAGTGAAGTGTTTCATCAGTGGGAGGAGCTTAATACAGTTTGATCTCTTATCTCAAACTTCACCTGCTCAGCGTCGGTTACCATGGTGACTGAACACTCTGAATTAAACCTGAAGTTAACCACAAGTCCTGCTTCGTAGTTCAGGGCCCGGAAGGAGAAACACGTAACAGGTGTTTTCTGATGTGACACTGGTGTTAATGTCAGTCGAACTCTGACCTTTGACCTGTGACCTCTGCAGGAATAAACAGTAGCTTCAAGTTTTACTGTGAAGCAAAGAACAGCAGAGGAATCTCAGTGTCCAGGACCGGCACCGTTCACATTAAAGGTGAGTGAGTCTCTGTTAGCTTCTGTTAGCCACGCAGATATCATTCATAACGTTTGGGTCTGTGGGCTCGGACCCCCAGCTCGGACCCCCGGCCTCGGACCCCCGGGCTCGGACCCCCGGGCTCGGACCTCCGGGCTCGGACACCCGGGCTCGGACCCCCGGGCTCGGACCTCCGGGCTCGGACCTCCGGCCTCGGACCCCCGGGCTCGGACCTCCGGGCTCGGACCTCCGGGCTCGGACCTCCGGCCTCGGACCCCCGGGCTCGGACCTCCGGGCTCGGACCTCCGGGCTCGGACACCCGGGCTCGGACCTCCGGGCTCGGACCTCCGGCCTCGGACCCCCGGGCTCGGACCTCCGGCCTCGGACCCCCGGGCTCGGACCTCCGGGCCGGACATCACCTGTCGCTCAGCTCTTATAGGACCATAACTCTTTGGGGGCGGGGTTTAGTGCTGCCTGCTGCTCCGGTCGAACTCCAGGTCCTGAGGATGGTGGACAACAACATCACGTTGTCATGGAAACCAGCATTCACAGGTCACTCTGAGCTGTCCACCTGCATCGTCCAGGTAACACACACACACACACACACACACTGTGAGTGAGCGGATCCCAAAGGTGTAAACCCTAACCCCCCCCCGCCCCCCCCCTCAGGTGTTGAGGCGGTCCCTCAGGAGGCGGGACCCCCCTCAGCAGAAGGTTCTGGTTCCTCCTCACCTCCTGGTCCTGTCCGGCCTGAGGAGTCACTCCAACTTCAGTGTGAGGGTCTCCTGTGGGAACGAGGTGGGGGCGTCGCCCTTCTCCCCCTGGGTGGGCTTCCAGACCCCGGAGTCAGGTGAGACAGGTGATGTCACAGGTGAGACAGGTGATGTCACAGGTGATGTCACAGGTGATGTAACAGGTGAGACCGGTGATGTCACCACCATGAGACCCTGAGCATCATCAAGCCTCATCTCCAACGTGTTGTCATCAGTGTCACGTTTCTCATGTCATTAATAAACACTGTGTGTGTGTGTGTGTGTGTGTGTGTGTGTGTGTGTGTGAGTGTGAGTGTGAGTGTGAGTGTGAGTGTGAGTGTGTGTGTGTGTGTGTGTGTGTGTGTGTGTGTGTGTGTGTGTGTGTGTGTGTGTGTGTGTGTGTGTGTGTGTGTGTGTGTGTGTGTGTGTTGTAGGTTTCAGTCTCTTTACAATCAGCTGTTGTTTATACATTTATTCACTTCAGTTTTATCATAATTGTCTCTTTGCACAATAAGACTTTAAAGTTATGGAGAAACCAACAGTTCCCACAATGAGCAGCTGACGTTGTTGGTTCAGAGGAGGAAACGAGTGACGTCAGGTCAGAAGATCAAGAGAAGAGAAGAGGTCCAGATATAGATCTGGTTCTACAGGTGGTTCTATGGTTCCTGGACTGGAACATGGATCTGAGCTGCTCCTGGGGAGGAGGTGCTGGATCGGTTCCTGATGGTTCTCATGTAGTTTGTGAAGAAGTTCATGAAGTCATTGCTCCTCAGAGGAGTCGATGGATCACTGGAGCTGAAGAGGAACCTGCGGTTGTTCTTACTTCCTCTATTAATAATGAAAACTAGGAACTTGTGGCTTTGTGGTCATTTATCAGACCATCCTCTTGACTTCCTCTCCAGCTCCGTGATGTTTGTTATTAATGAGGCTGCTGTGATCAACTTGTATGTTAAATCCCATTGGTTGTTGCCTTGGTAACAGGTCTATCCTGGTTACCATGGAAACATCAGATATCACTAATCAGATATCAGTAGTAGCTTGATGACATCACTTCCTGTGATGTCACATATCTCACGACCTGACCTGTGTGCAGTTCCCTCTGCAGCCCCAAGGAACCTGACCTTTGACCTGTCGGAGCAGAAGCTGAGTCTGAGCTGGGCGACGCTTCAGGAGGAGGAGCTTCAGGGGAACCTGCTGGCCTACAAGGTGCAGTGGGTTCTGGGGGGGGAACATCAGGTGAGTCGTCTTCTGATTGGCTCAAGCTGAAAAATCCCTGTTACCAACTTCGGTCAGTTAATGATAACCAACACAGTGAGTGGACCTGGTCCTGGATCTAGACCCTGTCCTGGATCTAGACCTGGTCCTGGATCTAGACCTGGTCCTGGATCTAGACCTGGTCCTGGATCTAGACCTGGTCCTGGATCTAGACCTGGTCCTGGATCCAGACCTGGTCCTGGATCTAGACCTGGTCCTGGATCTAGACCTGGTCCTGGATCTAGACCTGGTCCTGGATCTAGACCTGGTCCTGGATCTAGACCTGGTCCTGGATCTAGACCTGGTCCTGGATCCAGACCTGGTCCTGGATCTAGACCTGGTCCTGGGGTCTCATGTCGTGCTGTGTGTTCTCAGGAGCCTCTGCTGTTTAAGGAGAACTGGGCTCAGCTCTCGGGCGGAGCTCGGTTCCTGAACGCCTCCTTCCAGGTGTCGGCCTGCACCTCCGTGGGTTGTGGACCCTGGAGTCACCCGGTCCTGGTGCTGCCGGCCTCAGGTACACTACACCCTTCTATTGTGTGTATGTGTTTATATTTATTTATTATAGTTGCTCTGATGCAATCCTAATCTGCACGTACGCTTGACTTATCCATCAGGAAGGAATTCTTTTCTCATAATCAGAGATCTGCATCATGAACATAAAAGAAATCAAATAACAGCCACTGAGCCAGGATTCAGTGCGTTGACGTATTGCTTCCCTGCTGGTCCCTCAGTGCAGGTCCAGGTCCAGCGGAGTCACATGTGGGTCGGCCTCCTGCTCTGTCTGTTTGTGGCCACGGTCGTGGGTCTGCTGCTCGCCGTCCTCGCTCGCCGCCGGGGGAAGGAGACGCACTTTGGGTAGGACGCTCTGGAACAGATGTTCATTTACCTTTTGTTTTAAAGATGTACGTCTTCAGTAGGAACCAATGGGCTCAGAGCCACAGAGGGGGGAGGGTGTTGAGAGTCGGACAAACAGTGTGTGTGTGTGTGTGTGTGTGTCGGCCTCAGGTGGGCGTTGAAGCCTCCAGGTGTGGAGAGCTCTGTCTCCTTCACCGCCGCTCGCTCCTTCAGCAGAAACTGTGCAGAGCCCGAGTCCACACGTGAGTCGTTTCTAACTTCACCTTCAGTCTGTTTACACTCAACACAACACAACACAACACAACACAACCTCCTGCACCAAACGGGTTTGTGTTGACCTGCTGCTCGTCAGCCAATCAGTCACATGCCACAGCAGCTGTGATTCCACGTGGTGTTGTGTTATCTGTGTAAAGAGTCACGCTGAAGTTCACCTGAAACAACTTTCACTGAATCTACAGTCGTGTGTGTGTCTCCCTCTAGTGGACAGTCTGGGAATAAACAATGACCTGAAGAATAAACTGCAGGATGTCCTGATTCCAGAGAGGATGATCACACTGGGACACATGCTGGGGAAAGGTAACACAACATTCTGTTCACAACAAACACAACAGTATAGATACTCACTGGTCCAAGTGTGTGTGTCTGTGCAGGTGAGTTTGGCTCGGTGCGTGAGGGACTCCTGAAGGCCGAGGACGCGTCCGTCCAGAAAGTGGCTGTGAAGGTCCTCAAGTGTGAGTGAGACCTCCGTCTTCTCTGGGCTTGTGTTGACCTGTTGGGACGAAAAAGTGTTTGAAGTGTGTGTGTGTCTGTGTGTGTGTCTGTGTGTGTGTGTGTGTGTGTGTGTCTGTGTGTGTGTGGTCCCCCAGCCGACATCGACTCGTCAGGTGACATCGAGCAGTGTCTGAAGGAGGCGGCCAACATGAAGGACTTCCATCACCCCAACGTCATCCAGCTCATTGGTAAGACACACACGCACACACACACACACACGCACACACACACGCACACACACGCACACACACACACACACACACGCACACACACACACACACGCACACACACACGCACACGCACACACACACACACACACACACACACACACACACTTTGATTGACAGGCCTGTCTGTTAGGAGTGAGTCTTCACCGGCGTGGAGGTCAGCGTCTTCCCGTCCCGATGGTGGTTCTTCCGTTTATGAAACATGGCGACCTGCACACCTTCCTGCTGCTGACCCGCCTGGGAGAGCAGCCCTCTGTAAGACCACACCCCTACATGTAGACCACACCCCCACCGAGGGACCACACCCCTATATGTAGACCACACCCCCACCGAGAGACCACACCCGACATGTAGACCACACCCCCACCGAGAGACCACACCCCTACACGTAGACCACGCCCCTACATGTAGACCACACCCCTACACGTAGACCACGCCCCTACATGTAGACCACACCCCCACCAAGAGACCACACCCCTACACGTAGACCACACCCCTACATGTAGACCACACCCCCACCGAGGGACCACACCCCTACACGTAGACCACACCCCCACCGAGAGACCACACCCGACATGTAGACCACACCCTCACCTACAACCACACCCCTACATGTAGACCACACCCTCACCTACAACCACACCCCTACATGTAGACCACACCCTCACCTACAACCACACCCCTACATGTAGACCACACCCTCACCTACAGAGCCCACCCCTACATGTAGACCACATGTAGACTACACGTAGACCACACCCCTACATGCAGACCACACCCTCACCTACGGACCACACCCCGACATGTAGACCACACCCCCACCGAGAGACCACACCCCGACATGTAGCCCACACCCAACATGTAGACCACACCCATACATGTAGACCACACCCTCACCTACCGACCACACCCCGACATGTAGACCACACCCTCACCTACAGACCACACCCCTACAGGTAGAACACACCCTCACGTACAGACCACACCACGCATGTAGACCACACCCTCACCTACAGACCACACCCTCACATACAGACCGCACCTCTGCATGTAGAACATACCCTCACGTACAGACCACACCCCCATCTCCAGACCACACCCCTTAAGACAGACATATTTAAAGGGACTTGTCTCCACTAGGAGGGGGTCCAGATGTCTCGGCTTCAGATTGAAGGAATGATTGGTTTCATGTGTTGAATGTTTGTGGAGCTGTAATGTTATGATTGTATCATTTTGAGTTTATATAAGTGATGTCTGACCTCGTCCTCCTGCCCCCCCCATCAGGACCTGTCCCTGCAGACACTGGTGCAGTTCAAGTTGGACATCTCTCGGGGGATGGAGTACCTGAGCAGCAGGAACATCATCCACAGAGACCTCGCCGCCAGGAACTGCATGTGGGTGTGTCCACCAATCAGCTGCCAGCCAATCATCAGAAACACTGCTTTAGACTGTGCTATACAGGTTATATACAGCCAGAGGTTATATACAGCCACAGGTTATATACAGCCACAGGTTATATACAGCTACAGGTTATATACAGCTACAGGTTATATACAGCTACAGGTTATATACAGCTACAGGTTATATACAGCTACAGGTTATATACAGCCACAGGTTATATACAGCCACAGGTTATATACAGCCACAGGTTATATACAGCCACAGGTTACATACAGCCACAGGTTATATACAGCCAGAGGTTATATACAGCCAGAGGTTATATACAGCTACAGGTTATATACAGCTACAGGTTATATACAGCCACAGGTTATATACAGCTACAGGTTATATACAGCCACAGGTTATATACAGCCACAGGTTATATACAGCCAGAGGTTATATACAGCCAGAGGTTATATACAGCCACAGGTTATATACAGCCAGAGGTTATATACAGCCACAGGTTATATACAGCTACAGGTTATATACAGCCACAGGTTATATACAGCTACAGGTTATATACAGCTACACGTTATATACAGCTACAGGTTATATACAGCCACAGGTTATATACAGCCACAGGTTATATACAGCTACAGGTTATATACAGACACAGGTTATATACAGCTACAGGTTATATACAGCTACAGGTTATATACAGCCACAGGTTATATACAGCCAGAGGTTAGATACAGCCACAGGTTATATACAGACACAGGTTATATACAGCTACAGGTTATATACAGCTACAGGTTATATACAGCTACAGGTTATATACAGCTACACGTTATATACAGCTACAGGTTATATACAGCCACAGGTTATATACAGCCACAGGTTATATACAGCTACAGGTTATATACAGCTACAGGTTATATACAGCCACAGGTTATATACAGCTACAGCTTATATACAGCTACAGCTTATATACAGCTACAGGTTATATACAGCTACAGGTTATATACAGGTTATATACAGCTACAGGTTATATACAGCTACAGGTTATATACAGCTACAGGTTATATACAGCCAGAGGTTATATACAGCTACAGGTTATATACAGCTACAGGTTATCTACAGCCACAGGTTATATACAGCTACAGGTTATATACAGCTACAGGTTATATACAGCCACAGGTTATATACAGCCACAGGTTATATACAGCCACAGGTTATATACAGCCACAGGTTATATACAGCCACAGGTTATATACAGCCAGAGGTTATATACAGCTACAGGTTATATACAGCCACAGGTTATATGCAGCCACAGGTTATATGCAGCCACAGGTTATATACAGCCACAGGTTATATACAGCTACAGGTTATATACAGCCAGAGGTTATATACAGCCACAGGTTATATACAGCCACAGGTTATATACAGCCACAGGTTATATACAGCCAGAGGTTATATACAGCCACAGGTTATATACAGCCACAGGTTATATACAGCCACAGGTTATATACAGCCACAGGTTATATACAGCCACAGGTTATATACAGCCACCGGTTATATACAGCCACAGGTTATATACAGCCACCGGTTATATACAGCTACAGGTTATATACAGCTACAGGTTATATACAGCTACAGGTTATATACAGCTACAGGTTATATACAGCCAGAGGTTATATACAGCTACAGGTTATATACAGCTACAGGTTATGTACAGCCACAGGTTATATACAGCCAGAGGTTATATACAGCCAGAGGTTATATACAGCCACAGGTTATATACAGCTACAGGTTATATACAGCCAGAGGTTATATACAGCCATAGGTTATATGCAGCCACAGGTTATATACAGCCACAGGTTATATACAGCTACAGGTTATATACAGCCAGAGGTTATATACAGCCACAGGTTATATACAGCCACAGGTTATATACAGCCACAGGTTATATACAGCCAGAGGTTATATACAGCCACAGGTTATATACAGCCACAGGTTATATACAGCCACAGGTTATATACAGCCACAGGTTATATACAGCCACAGGTTATATACAGCCACCGGTTATATACAGCCACAGGTTATATACAGCCACCGGTTATATACAGCTACAGGTTATATACAGCTACAGGTTATATACAGCTACAGGTTATATACAGCTACAGGTTATATACAGCCAGAGGTTATATACAGCTACAGGTTATATACAGCTACAGGTTATGTACAGCCACAGGTTATATACAGCCAGAGGTTATATACAGCCAGAGGTTATATACAGCCACAGGTTATATACAGCTACAGGTTATATACAGCCACAGGTTATATACAGCCACCGGTTATATACAGCTACAGGTTATATACAGCCACAGGTTATATACAGCCACAGGTTATATACAGCCACAGGTTATATACAGCCACAGGTTATATACAGCCACAGGTTATATACAGCCACAGGTTATATACAGCAAGAAAAGGTGTAATAGGTGTCGGGGTCAAATAGACTCAATGAAACAACTTGTTGTGCAACAGATGAAACGTTCTTCTAGACCCGTGTGTTATGGAAATCACACAAACATCTTTCATTCATCTTCTGGATAAGGAGCGCTCTGAAGACAATGAGAAACTAGTGTCACATGGTGTTAAAGACTGTGTGTGTATGTGTGTGTGTATGTGTGTGTCAGGCTGGATGAGAACTTGAAGGTGTGTGTCGCAGACTTCGG
>NC_083647.1:28365190-28402690 GCF_963576545.1 Limanda limanda | reverse complement strand
CTGGATGCAGAATCCAGTGTCCTTCTACAAACTGAAGCTCACAAACAACATCTCGGAGCAGGAGGGGAACACCGTCCTGCAGCCCATGCACCGCTACTCCCCACGCCTGCATGTGGTCCAGACCGACAAGGCGCTGAAAGACATTAAGCTAAATGCTCCTTGTGTTGTCACATTCACTTTCCCTCAGACTGAGTTCATGGCAGTCACCGCTTACCAGAACTCCCGTTTCGCTCAGCTCAAAGTCGACTATAACCCGTTTGCCAAAGGACTGAAGGAGGATGGGTCCAGTTCGTTGGGACTAAAACTGAAGTTGAACTCTGGCAAAGACTTGCATAAAGCTGGAGGCACAACAACCACTGAACCTCATCCTGTGAAAGAGAGCTTGAAGTGTTTGCTTGCAAACCATAAACCAAGAAGCTCAAAAGCAATGGATACTAAACGTCCGATGTCCAGTGACCTACAGAAGTCAACCTCCAGTGGAGATCCGTCAGCGGTCCAGGGTCCAGAGGACAGTTTGTGGTAAGAGTTTGACTTTGTAACGAAGATAATGGCTCTTCAGATTCCTTGTTTCACACATCAGGCTTGCATGAGATTAGAGATGTTCCGATAACACTTTCCTCCCGGATTGAACCACCTGGAGTTCGCTGATCAGCCGACACCTAGTGGTGATCCAGTGCTAGTGCGTTTAAGAAGTTATATAATGTGTTTTAACAGATGCTGCAGTTTGTTCTTCTTCCCCTTTCTTCTGAATTTGTTGTGCTCATCTGTGCGCTGGTTCTTCAAATGCTTGATGGATTCATAGGGTTACAGTTAGGGAGATAGTAGAGCCCCCCCCTCACAGGGTTAGGGTTAGGGAGATAGTAGAGCCCCCCCTCACAGGATTAGGGTTAGGGAGATAGTAGAGCCCCCCCCTCACAGGGTTAGGGTTAGGGAGATAGTAGAGCCCCCCCTCACAGGATTAGGGTTAGGGAGATAGTAGAGCCCCCCCCTCACAGGGTTAGGGTTAGGGAGATAGTAGAGCCCCCCCTCACAGGGGAACTCTTTCACCTCCTACTTTCCATCGAACTTACCGATGTGTTTTCTTACTCAGTTTAACTCCCTTAGCTTGTGAAGTTAATTTGAAAAACGAACCTGTTGACTGCTGATTGGCTCCTCCCAAATTTGTTGGAAAAGCTTTTAAACTAACAGCTCTGCAGGTTATCAAGTCAATAAAAACAATTGAATTAAATTAGTATCAACTTCTACTGGTTGTTCTGCAAAGTCTTGAATTGTGAGTTGGTGTTTTTGAAGTTAGAGGTTCTATTTATAATCAGCTGATAGTTTCCCTAGTGTAAAAGTCCTTACGCATGAACAAGCAATAGAACTAAAGTTGTGTCAAGAAGCTTGGCTGTTATTGGCTAATCTGGGATTTAACTGGCTGCATCAACCAATGTTAATTTATTTGCTGAGTGAAGCAGCTATTATTAATAGAAATGTTCTGACAAATTTCCCCCCGTCGATACCAAGTATCAGTATTTGTAACATCTATATACCGCTGACGATTCTACTCACAGAAAATGTATGACATACAACTTTTGTTATCTAGTTGGAAAGAACTAATAAACAGCACAATGTTGTCGGCAGCATCAGACTCGTTGCAGTTGCTGGTATTGGTGATGAAACATCTCTAGTTCGTGGGTTTACCAGCTTTTGCTGCAATTCTGTCATATTCACATTCAGCAGATTATGATTAGACAAGTGTCATGTTAAAGAAAATCACTAATGTCATTTTTTTTATTATTTGATTTCATTCAGCAGCAGTTCACAACCATCTCAGAAGTTATTTTCTGAACTTATTCGGGAGGCTCACGTTTCTCTTCAACGATGTAACCTGGAGCAGCTGGACACAAGTAACAGCTCCTCCCACCGGGCGGAGCCAACAAACACTAACACCACAGCTCTAGAAAGTAAAAGAGAAGATGTCTCCAAGAAAGACAAACCACACAGTGAAACATTGTGTGTAAAGAACTGTGAAACTGGTTTAATGTCAAAGAGGAAACTCAAACAGGATAGGAACCTTCTGAACTTACACAACTGCAAGGACCAAGCTAGCTCTGATGATTCTGAGGTCACGAACGTCGTTGCTGTTCCAGTGGTGTCCCAGAAAACCTCTGTTGATTCAAACCACAAACCTACACCTGCACTTCCATCGGAGGTGAATATAAAGCAGCATAAACGACCGGCTCCTCTACCTCTACCAGCCCTTGCTCTTTTTTTGAAGCAGCATTTGACAAAGTCTAAAAAGTCCAAGACTAGGCCAGGTTCTCCTCCCCCAGTACTTTCATCTGAGTCCCAGAGTTCTGCTGAGGATTCTACATGTGTCCTCTCTGATCGTGCCAGCAGTGCTAATGTTCCCTTGAAAGATCTCACTGGCGATAGAACAAAATTTAACAACCACTCCTCGGGACAAGCCAGTGCAGACATTCATCCACCTGGAAAAGCAGTTACAGCAGCCCTTCAGTCCTGTAGTCCCTCATGTTTAGATGCTGTAGGAGATGTAGAGCAGAAGGAACCAAGGGCCGATGGGCACACATCCATTTCAGTATTCGAACACCCAGGCTCGGACATGGGTCTACCAGATGACAGTCCAGTGCCACCTCACTCCGATCGGCACGTGTTTACCCATGGGACATTTTCATCCTCCATTTGTTCAACTCTTGCTACCTCTTCTGCATCTCCGGTGTTGTCACCGTCCCTTCACACAGTGTTAATGTCCCTGAACTCACCACAAACACAGACCTTCACAGAGTCTTCCACACTACCCCCCGACTCCCCCAGCATGCAGTCTGATTCTCTGCTCCCTGACCCTGAATGCTCTCCTTTTGGCTTTAAGCCGTTGTCAGCTTCTACTTCTCCAGAACCGTTACCTCCCCTGCCTGCCTCCTTAGCTTTTGACCTGAACTCCACTACCTCTGAAACAACTCTGAGAGCAGAAGCCCCTGAAGAGTTATCTCCAAATCTATACTCTACTCCAACTTTGTTAAAATGGCATACGGTGTTACCTACACACGAGCCGTACACAGACACTTCCTACACAACATTTCAGTCCACATCACAGCCACTTTCTTTAGGATCTATCTCATCGCCTTTGTTGCCTTCTTCGTCTCCCGCCCACACAGAACCACAAACTCTTGAAACCTGCACATCTCTGGCTCTGGATGATCCTACTTTATCATTTCAACAGAACGAACAATTGCTGCCTTTCCCAGGAGAACTCTCCCCCCTTGCACTGCAGTTGCCACTGTCTCCAACTTTTTCTTCATTAGATGGAGGTGGATTATCACCTACGCCTTCAATCGCAGACCTTGTGCATTTTTTCTCCACCGATGACGACCTTGGGATGGGGCTGGAGTTTTCAAATTCTGAGGCAGTGGCAGTTACCTGCCCACCTCCTACTATAGTAGAGGCAATTGCACATGAACCTTCTCAGCTACTCCAACCTTGCCCAGCCAAGGAACCCTGCAAGAGCAAGAAGAAGTCCCGCCGACGAATGCTTGCCAACATGGATATGGACCAGAAGGTTGATGATGCCACCTACACTAGCATGAAGCCGAGCCTGGAGGAAGTGGAGGAGCAGTTATTTATCTCGTTCACATCCAAGGTAAAACTATATCTGTTACAACTTCCCACTGACGTTTCTGTAGCACATTGTTACCAGTGTGACTGAAGTGGAAACTTGATACTCAAATCCAAATCACACAGTTGGATGATAGTCCAGGTTGTGTACAAGTAAAGATTCACACCAACAAACTGTCCACACAGCATTTAGTCCATTAGTGATCAATGTTGTGAGTTCAAATGTTCCATCCAACCTCTGTAGCTGCTTGTGTCTCTTCAGGAAACAGCCTTTATCAAACAGTAACTGTGTGAACTTGAAATAAGCGTTTCTTCTTCTCATCAGGTTTTGTGTTGAATGATCTAAAACCTTCTAGCACTTAACACTTTATACATTTGCAGATCTGCTGTGACCAGGTAAAGCATCAGCTAAATGTAATGTAAAGAAATCTCTATGTAGCTAACTGGATTCTGAAAGGTCCTTATGGGGATAATCTTCCACTCTTGTTATGCGAATGTGTAGTAGCACGAAAACATCGCCACACACACGCATGTTTATATATATATATTTACTTTCTGTTGTGTCCTGTGATTTAAAGCCCTGATGCTCGCAAAGATGAGATTCAGTTATTTGTGTGACGTCAGGTAGAGAGAGACAAACAGGTGATATAAAATAATGTCAAGTTGAAACTCTGCAGCCGGTGATTAAAACCAAACCTGGTGTTTCAGGAGGCCCTCAAGCTTCACATCGCAGACTCGCCTGAGGAAACGCTCACGCAACCTTCACACGACCAGACGACACCTGAAGGTCACCTGCCGACACCTGAAGGTCACCTGCCGACACCTGAAGGTCACCTACCCACACCTGAAGGTCACCTGCCGACACCTGAAGGTCACCTGCTGACACCTGAAGGTCACCTGCCGACACCTGAAGGTCACCAGACGACACCTGAAGGTCACCTGCCGACACCTGAAGGTCACCTGCCGACACCTGAAGGTCACCTGCCGACACCTGAAGGTCACCTGCCGACACCTGAAGGTCACCTGCCGACACCTGAAGGTCACCTGCCGACACCTGAAGGTCAGAATGGTGATAACATCCATATTATTATTACAGTCAGATAGCGAATTCTTTGTGATTTAAAATCTGAATGTATATTGACAGAATAAGAATGTCTATTTATTCTGAATGTCTACAATAGAGAGGGGTGAGGGAGATGGTTAGCTTAGCTTAGCATAACAACTGGGAGCAGGGTGACACGGCTTCCAAAGCTCCAATAATAAAGGCAAAAATATCTGTACAATAGCTGTAGATATTTCTTAGTGTTGTACCTTTCCCGGTTAGCTAACAGGCTAATCCCCAGCACAGATATGAACACTAGATATCTCTGCCGCGTTGCCGGCCAACGGAGACGAACGTCACCACATGGCGGCCATCTTGTTGCGGGAGGCTCTCTCACCCATAACATTGTGTTTGTAGTGGTAAATAACCATAACTTGCTCAATTTTTTGAAACGGTCTGGTTTGTTATAAACGTCAGAGATGTAGATATGACACTGTGTACTTATGAATAATTATGTTATTTTCTAAAAAAAATTAATAATTTATGCAGTGTCATAACTACATCTCTGACGTTTATAACAAACCAGACCGTTTCAAAATCGGTTGAAAATTGAGCAAGTTATGGTTATTTACAACTACCAACACAATGTTATGGGTGAGAGAGCCTCCCGCAACAAGATGGCCGCCATGTGGTGACGTCCGGCTCCGTCGAGCGAGATATCTAGTCTTTATATATATCTATGATCCCCAGCCCCTGTAATCAGCTGGTTCAGTTTTACTTATTCATACCACGTATCGGTCCGGACTCGTAAGTGAACAGGGAGAACATGTTAGCAGGAACTACATGCTAACTTGGAGGTAACAGGAAGTTGAAGGTAATTTCTAAATTATGAGTAAAAATAAACTTGTGCTACCTGCAAGTAGCTCAATATAACAAACTAGAGACTAAATGTTAGCAAACAAGGGCTAGAATTGACCTTTGAACTGTTCTTTTCAGTGAATGATGACGGGACAATGTGTTGGTGTCCAGCAGAGAGTGTGGAGAGGATCAGTAGCTGTGAGAAGATTCTCCTGACGGACCTGAAGATGATGAAACACAAACAGGTCATTCACCCTGTGCTGCAGGAAGGTCAGTATCAGCCCCCCCCATGTTCCAATATTACACCCAACACAGACATCCAGCAGGAGAAGGACTTTACCCACCCAGAGGGGGCGCTGCAGAGCTGAGGGAGCTAAACATACTGTCTGAAAAAACAGAAGAAGAAAGAAAACAACTTTATAAATGCAGCAATTTGCAGAACAAAGTGACAAGACAAAAGGATGAGTGTAATTACAAAAGCTAAGTTGAATGTCAAACATTACAAGAATTGAAATAAAAGGAAAAAAAGCAACGAAATAATATAAATAATTAAATAGATAGATAGATAGATAGATAGATAGATAGATTACTTTATTCATCCCCGAAGGGAAATTAAGTTGTCATAGCAGCCGGTATATTTGAATACAATAAAATACAATAGAATAGAATAAATAGAATAGTGGTTACAAGAATGCCATTGTATCAATACCTGTAGTATAAGGTGATAAATCTATAAATAATGTATTTATGAGGGATATTCAAGAGGATAATGAGTGGATCAGTCTGATCTCTGCTGGGAAAGAAGATGCTTGCATCTCAGTGCTGAAGGAAACGAAGCTGAGCTGCAGAGAACCTGATACCAGGCTGATCTCAGGGTTATGTGGAGGTTTTCACAGTTTTGCAGAAGATAAATAACATTTCCCATCGACATGAACTGAAAACCTGACTGACTGTGGTTGTCTCTGAAAAACTCAGTGGGTCTGAAGATGAACCTTCTGGATCCCAGTCTGGCCATCGACCTGCAGTACCTGGGAGTCTATCTGCCCATCTCCCCAGGAGCGTCCCAGGAGCCTGTGACCCTGGAGCTGCCTCCACCTCAGGGTGAGTTCCTTCACACTGGCCTGAGTCAGGTTTCCATAAAGCTGGGGATCCTAACTCACAAAAACTTTCATTTAACAAGAGCTTGTATCCAGTGTTTTCTATTTGAATGATCGGATAAGTAACTATTCTGTGAACATTGTGAGGAAGGGTCTTCAAATGTTCAGTTGGACTCCAGGATTAATGGTCAAAGGTCATTGTGACCTCACAAACATGTGTGTGGCCTCTTCACCATCATATCTCAAGTCTTTCTTCAGGAGATTTCTTCACATTTTCAACGGCTGATTAGAGTTGGATGGTCAGAGGCCACAGTGACGTGATGAGTTCATCTTGTGGTTTAGTTTTAAGTGTGATGGAAATGAGCCTTTGGGCTTTATTGCAGTTTTGTGAATTGTCAATCAATGAACTGTAGAACAATGGAACCAGTTGGATCCATGAACCTGTTCAAATGTTGGTGTTTCTGCAGCGTTTGTGTCCAGAACAGGAAAAACCACCGACGTCACTCAAATTAAAGGTTGGAGAGATAAATTCACTGCGTCGGAGGCTCCGCCCACTCCTTCATCCGCCACACCTGAAGGTAAAGCACTTTGTTCACTTCCTGTCAACCTTCTCTGTCTCTTTCCTGGTTTGATCTCAGTGTTTGTGCTGTAATCATGTCTAATGTATAATTTGAATCCTATTATTATAACAACTTTATATTTTTTATTAGGAAGACATTAAAATACTACACGATCTCACCGTTCTGCAGTAACTCTCAGATACGAACTCCTGGGTCTCCACTTCTCCTGGTTTCACTTTGACTTCTTCTGTCCTGCAGCTGGTCCCAGTTCAGATCCTCCGAAGAAGAACCTGTCGGCGTTCTGCAGCGACATGTTGGACGAGTACCTGGAGAACGAAGGGAAGCTGATCGACGAGCGGGCCGCCAGCTTCTCTCAGCCCGCGGGGGGGCCGGTGGTGTACCAGCTCCCCGCCAGGAGCACCAGCTACGTCCGGACCCTGGACAGCGTACTGAAAAAACACACTGCCAGCTCCCCCACCTCCGACCTCATATCTGGATTCATCCCCCCCTCCAAGAGATCAAAGCCCTCCCTCAAAGAGACAAAGACTTCCAGCAAAGAGAAGAAACACAAAGGTCCTAAAAGGATCAGACTCAGACCTGAACCGGCGCCTGCTTCAGTTTCAACACCTGAACCAAGTCCAGCTGAAGCAGACCTGGACCCTAATCCGCCTGCAGTCCCGACCTCAGCTGCCCCCCCGCTGTCAGAGAACACAACACCCGTCACTGAACCTCACGAACCCAAGAAACACCAGAAACGAAAGCTCGGTTTCAACCGCTCAGACCTGTTAACTCTGTCCCCTCAGAGCCCCGCCCCCAATAGGAGAAGGAAACTCAAACCCAAGTCCTTGTGCCAGACCCTCAGCCCCCCCCGGACCCCGGCCCACCTGCCGCATGGCTCAGGGGACCTGGCTCCTCTGGAGTCGGACTCCGAGCTGGGGGCCGATGCCGACCAGGGAACCAAGCCCAGCAGACCGGTGCTGACCCGAGCTCTGATCCGACAGAAGGACCTGGAGGACGGCGTGGTGTGGGAGGGCCGGCCCAGGACCAGCATCACCGCGGAGCGGGCCGCCATCGCCCTGACATCACTGTTCACACTCATGGTAGGACACCACACTGAGTTCTAAACTCTCTTTTAGTGCAGTAATGAGTCAAAGGACGGTCTTCTATTTTAGTAAACTCAATGTTTGTCAGTAAATATATGTGAAACTTGATAATAACCTGATCCATTGATCACAATTAGGCTGATTGGTCCCTTCATCAACATATTGCATCGTGAGATAAGATAAACAAACCAATCCTCACTGAGATTTTTATATATACATAAATTTCATCTATATTCCACTTTGAATTCACATCAACTCTGCCACATTTTAATCAAGGACCTCAGCTGCATCAATAAAAGCGCTCCTACATTCACCTTCAACCAATGAAAACGCAGCGTTAAACCATGTGACGTGGAATCGAGTGAGTGAGAGAACAGCAGAGAGAGTTAGGGCTTTTCCATCTGAACCAACGAGAAAAAACTATCTGAACCCGACCGGCGTTCAGTTCCTAGTTTCTGAAGCAACACGAGCTCCATGCAGTGGATGTAGCTGCACTGAGTTTGTTTTATTGTCCCTGGAACACGTGCTCGTTTTCTGTGATGACAGACATGTGCAGTGTAAACACCCAGCCTGACCACACTGTGCTCGAACCGAGTAAAGTTTCACATTCTGTGTTTATTTGGATTTATAAAAATCAAAAGAATCCAGCTTCACAGGACAACACAAAGTGCAACGAGAGCAAACTGTAAAGAAAACGTTTGGTGAAAATCCCTGATGACAGACTTCAATAACAGATGAGACACAACCATCTCCTCTGTTCAGTTTTCCTTTGCAAGTTAATGAGAACAGTTACATTTATCCTGAAAAATCTGCATCAAACTTCTAAACAAGAAAATCTTGATGGTCATTCTCTCCAAAACTGTTGAGCTCTACTCTACATATTCCAGATTTGATTTCATAAAGATTGCAGTGTTAAATAAAGAATAAGAAATAAAACAGAGCAGATGAATGAGCAGCAGAAGTTTCTATGACTCAGCAGAACGTGAGGAGAATCCTGGACACGGGGTGAAAGGTCAGCGCTGTGTTCAACAGGAGCATCACTCTGTGCAGGTTTAAACTAATGATGGAGACTCAACAACATTCACATCACATTTTATTAGAATAGTCTCATATTCACCAACCACAGTTTGTCTCATAGATGTAAACAGGGTTTGACATGGAGAGAGTTAGTTTCAGTATCACTGAGGACAGAGCCACTGAACTGTAACTCTAACGCTCTGTGGTTCCATCAGGGTTTCGTCAGTGAGAATCCCACCGCTCCCGTGCAGCTGGTCCGCAGGCGAGCGCCGCCCTGCCTGAACGACTTCTGCCGGCTGGGCTGCGTCTGCTCCAGCCTGTCCCACTGCTCCAGGGTCAGTCACTGCGGCCGGCCCGGCTGCATGTTCGGCTGCAGCTGCCTCAAGCAGAAGGTCGTCCTCCTCAAGAACCTGGACGGCTCCGACTCCAGCCCCTCCCCCCAAGGGAAGAGGAGGAGGAGGAGGAGGAGAAGGATGAAGATGGCTTACAGTAAGTAGCATGCAGGTGGCGCTGGTGATTTGGTTTGAGCTTCAGCTCTTGACTTTCCTTTCAGGGGGAGTTTGTTCACTGAATGTCCTTGACTGATGGGTCATGACGTTTTTACACACACACACACACACACACACACTCTCACACACACACACACACACACACACGTGTGAACCGGGTCAACACATCATTTGATATTTATGAACGCCACTGACATGTGTGTTTATATGCTTTTAGAGCAGGAAGTGAGGTGTGATCACAGGAGACACATTCAGGTGTGAACAAGTGAACTCGAGCTGATTGTATCTCAGGACAGATTCGTGAGCAGGTGTGACCTCCGGTTCAAATACAGAAACAATTCGACCTTCACAGCTTCAAGAGAACACATGACGCAGCACCACCACTGACTGAAGAGGATTCACCTCTAACTTCCTGTCTGATTTGTAGTTCTAAAGGAGGCGGACAGCGTTTCCCAGCCTGCTGAGCGGGTCCGGATTCTGTGGAGGAAGGATGCTAGAGACTCAGATCCGACATCCGTCCCTGACTCAGCATCTGTGCTCCGCAGCTCTGTAAGTTAGTCGTCTACAGTCATGATGTCATTTCCTCTGCAGATTCAAAATGACCCCGGCTGGCTCCTGCCCCCTAGTGGCTCGACTGGAACTCTGCTTGTTGCTGGAGGCAGTTGAAGCACTGCCACTGAAATCTTGTGTGTTTGTTTTCAGGAGAGCAGTGATAACGGCAGCTGTGCCAGGGTCAGAGGTTACACCGGAAAGAGGAAGAGCTGGAAACAACCGGTAGGACTCACGTCACACCAGGACATCGTCACGAGACCCAGTGAGGAGCCTGAGAAACCAGCAGCTCCACCAAAACCACGACGACTGGGAAACCAGAGGACAGAGAAACCACAACTACAACAACAGGTACTGGTTAAAACTGTGCGAGTCCGGCATCAACCTGAAAGAAAATCCCCCCCCCATCCTGGTTCAAAAGCAGATCTGTGTTTCGTCTCCTTCTTCAGGACACCAAGAAAACCCTGAAGCCTAAATCTGTTCAACTGAAAGATGTGAAACAGAGAGACCTGGACCTGAAGGAAGCAAAGACCAGAGCCCCCAGTCCTCCTGCTGGTAGGTTCACCCACCAGAGTTAGCATCAACGAGTCAGAGTCAAAGAGTCAGAGTCAAAGAGTCAAAGAGTCAAAGAGTCAGAGTCAAAGAGTCAGAGTCAAAGAGTTAGAGTCAGAGTCAAAGAGTTAGAGGTAAAGAGTTAGTCAGAGTCAAAGAGTTAGAGTCAAAGAGTCAGAGTCAAAGAGTCAGAGTCAAAGAGTTAGAGTCAGAGTCAAAGAGTTAGAGGTAAAGAGTTAGTCAAAGAGTTAGAGTAAAAGAGTCAGAGTCAAAGAGTTAGAGTCAAAGAGTCAGAGTCAAAGAGTCAGAGTCAAAGAGTCAGAGTCAACGAGTCAGAGTCAACGAGTAAGAGTCAAAGAGTCAGAGTCAAAGAGTCAAAGAGTCAGAGTCAAAGAGTCAGAGTCAAAGTGTCAAAGAGTTAGAGTCAAAGAGTCAGAGTCAAAGAGTCAGAGTCAAAGAGTCAGAGTCAAAGTGTCAAAGAGTTAGAGTCAAAGAGTCAGAGAGTCAAAGAGTTAGAGTCAAAGAGTCAGAGTCAAAGAGTTAGAGTCAAAGAGTCAGAGTCAAAGACTCAGAGGCAAAGAGTCAGAGTCAAAGAGTCAGAGTCAAAGAGTAAGAGTCAGAGTCAAAGAGTCAAAGAGTCAGAGTCAAAGAGTTAGAGTCAAAGAGCCAGAGTCAAAGAGTCAGAGTCAAAGAGTTAGAGTCAAAGAGTTAGAGTCAGAGTCAAAGAGTTCGAGTCAAAGAGTTTGAGTCAGAGTCAAAGAGTTAGAATCAAAGAGTCAAAGAGTCAAAGAGTCAGAGTCAAAGAGTCAGAGTCAAAGAGTCAGAGTCAAAGTGTCAAAGAGTTAGAGTCAAAGAGTCAGAGTCAAAGAGTCAGAGTCAAAGAGTCAGAGTCAAAGAGTCAGAGTCAAAGTGTCAAAGAGTTAGAGTCAAAGAGTCAGAGAGTCAAAGAGTTAGAGTCAAAGAGTCAGAGTCAAAGACTCAGAGGCAAAGAGTCAGAGTCAAAGAGTTAGAGTCAAAGAGTTAGAGTCAAAGAGTAAGAGTAAGAGTCAGAGTCAAAGAGTCAAAGAGTCAAAGAGTCAAAGAGTCAAAGAGTTAGAGTCAAAGAGTTAGAGTCAAAGAGCCAGAGTCAAAGAGCCAGAGTCAAAGAGTCAGAGTCAAAGAGTTAGAGTCAAAGAGTTAGAGTCAGAGTCAAAGAGTTCGAGTCAAAGAGTTCGAGTCAGAGTCAAAGAGTTAGAATCAAGGAGTCAAAGAGTCAAAGAGTCAGAGTCAAAGAGTCAGAGTCAAAGAGTTAGAGTCAAAGAGTTAGAGTCAAAGAGTTAGAGTCAAAGAGGTAAAGAGTTAGAGTCAAAGAGTTAGAGTCAAAGAGTCAGAGTCAAAGAGTCAGAGTCAAAGAGTCAGAGTCAAAGAGTAAGAGTCAGAGTCAAAGAGTCAAAGAGTCAAAGAGTCAGAGTCAAAGAGTTAGAGTCAAAGAGCCAGAGTCAAAGAGTCAGAGTCAAAGAGTTAGAGTCAAAGAGTTAGAGTCAGAGTCAAAGAGTTCGAGTCAAAGAGTTTGAGTCAGAGTCAAAGAGTTAGAATCAAAGAGTCAAAGAGTCAAAGAGTCAGAGTCAAAGAGTCAGAGTCAAAGAGTCAGAGTCAAAGTGTCAAAGAGTTAGAGTCAAAGAGTCAGAGTCAAAGAGTCAGAGTCAAAGAGTCAGAGTCAAAGAGTCAGAGTCAAAGTGTCAAAGAGTTAGAGTCAAAGAGTCAGAGAGTCAAAGAGTTAGAGTCAAAGAGTCAGAGTCAAAGACTCAGAGGCAAAGAGTCAGAGTCAAAGAGTTAGAGTCAAAGAGTTAGAGTCAAAGAGTAAGAGTAAGAGTAAGAGTCAGAGTCAAAGAGTCAAAGAGTCAAAGAGTCAAAGAGTTAGAGTCAAAGAGTTAGAGTCAAAGAGCCAGAGTCAAAGAGCCAGAGTCAAAGAGTCAGAGTCAAAGAGTTAGAGTCAAAGAGTTAGAGTCAGAGTCAAAGAGTTCGAGTCAAAGAGTTCGAGTCAGAGTCAAAGAGTTAGAATCAAGGAGTCAAAGAGTCAAAGAGTCAGAGTCAAAGAGTCAGAGTCAAAGAGTTAGAGTCAAAGAGTTAGAGTCAAAGAGTTAGAGTCAAAGAGGTAAAGAGTTAGAGTCAAAGAGTTAGAGTCAAAGAGTCAGAGTCAAAGAGTCAGAGTCAAAGAGTTAGAGGTAAAGAGTCAGAGTCAAAGAGTTAGAGTCAAAGAGTCAGAGTCAAAGAGTTAGAGTCAAAGAGTTAGTCAAAGAGGTAAAGAGTCAGAGTCAAAGAGTTAGAGTCAAAGAGTCAGAGTCAAAGAGTTAGAGTCAAAGAGTTAGAGTCAAAGAGGTAAAGAGTCAGAGTCAAAGAGTTAGAGTCAAAGAGTCAGAGTCAAAGAGTTAGAGTCATAGTGTTAGAGGTAAAGACTAAACGAGTAAAAGAAGTCATGATCACAGCCCCTCCATGCTGGGAGATCGTGAAGCTGGACACAGAGAATGTAACATATCACTTGATTGGTTGATTGATTGGTTGATTGGTTGATTGGTTGGTTGGTTGGTTGGTTGGTTGGTTGGTTGGTTGGTTGATTGGTTGGTTGATGTATAGAATCTCACACACACAAAGAACGCGTCGGATTTCACAGTTGATGATGAAGTGGATCGATGATCTGCTTCACGTCTCAGAGTGAATGTGCAACACGTTCTGTCGACTTGAGACGTGTCATCGACGCTGTTCAGTTCCTCCACAGCGTCTATGAGACCAGGTGATTCCAGAGGAGGGGTTACCATGGTAACGGAGTCGGCCTGGTTTACCCACTGACCGACATCATTCCGTCTTCTGATGTTATGAAAAAAGTTTGACTGGTTTTTGTATTTGACTTTTTTCTTGTATTTTTCATACAAAGCAGCTCAGCTAGTTTCCCCCGTGCGGCCTCCGAGCCCCCCCCCAGAGCCGGCCCCCAAACCCTCCAAGCGTCTGAGCCCCCCCCCAGAGCCGGCCCCCAAACCCTCCAAGCGTCTGAGCCCCCCCCCAGAGCCGGGCCCCAAACCCTCCAAGCGTCTGATCATCATGGCCGAGTGTGAGTGGGCGTCGGATGAAGATCGCAGCTCGGTGCTGACGCGGCTGTGTGAGGCGATGGCTCAGGACCGACTGGAGACACCGTTCTGGATCCAGAAGTATTTCATCCGTCCCACCAGTCAGAAGGTGGAGGAGAGCGGCAGAGACGCCTGCATCCAGTACATGGTCCACATCACCAGACCCACTGAGGAGCCTGAGAAACCAGCAGCTCCACCCACACCACCACGACTGGGAAACCAGACGACAGAGAAACCACAACAAGAGGTACCGGTTTAAACTCTGCGATCCCAGCATCAACCTGAAAATCAAGTAGAGAATGTTTTTGTTTGTGTCAGTTTGTGTCAGTTTGTGTCGGTTTGTGTCAGTTTGTGTCAGTTTGTGTCAGTTTGTGTACTTCTTGTCACAGAAACTGTTTTTCACTTTGAGCTCTGGACAAACAGGATGTTTGAAAATGACATATTTTCTAATAATGTACTTTTATAACCATATTCTTTTCACGGCAAGATACAAAACCAACTTAAGATACTTTTCCAGTGGGCTTATATTGTGAAGCCACTGGAGGAAGTTTTATTCAACTTTTATTTCAGTGTTCTTACTGTAGATATAAAGGTTTATTTCCTGAGTATCATTGTGGAACAGTTTAACATGGAACCCAAACCAGTCCAGCCAGTAGACCCCCGGGGAGACCCCCCATACAGAATGAGATGTGTTGTGAATGTGTCTCGTGTCTCTGCAGCGCCTGAAACAGGCGAGCGAGGAGGAGGAGCCTCTGGAGGCGTGGCAGTGCGAGATCACGGAGGAGGAGGAGGAGCCTCCAGAAGACTGGCAGCGGGAGCTGGAGGAAGGTGAAGTCCTGGAGGAGAACGACTCAACACTTTACCACATGGACGATGGGAGCAAGAGGAGTGGGGGGGGAATGAAACGAAAGCAAAAGAAGGAGATGGTCAGTTTGGCTCTACCGTTCCTCACAGGAATCTCTCCTGCTGGATTCCTCTCAGCCAGAAGAAGACAAGCGGGGGGGGCCGACCACCTGGTCCAGGTGAGGACTCGTTAGGAACCTCGGATATTAACAACATATTATAAAGTTTCAAAGCTGAACAGACTGAGACATCAACTCTTGTTTCTTCCAGGTCAACGGGAAACTCTATCCTCTGGCTAAGATCCAGTTAGGAAAGATGGGGGCGCTCCATCCGGCGAACCGGCTGGCCGCCTACCTGACCGGCCGGGTGGGGTCCGGCAGGAAGCAGCTGGGTTCTCCTTCTAAACCTCCTCAGACCCAGAGCTCCGTCCCGACCCCCCAAACTAACTTCTTGGCTTCATCAAACATCGTTGCTGCCGACACCCCCCCACCCCAAACACAGCCGTCCATCCCCACGGTTACCGCCCCCCCCTCTTCCACAGGTGAGGACACAACTTCTCCGTCAGTGAGTCAGACTCCTGCACCTCGGCCCCAGGTTCAGCTGAGAGCAGAACGAGCGTAGCCATGAGCGAGCAGCTTTGAGTCTGCGGTAATATTAGAAATATTATTTTATTTAAACATAACCAACAGAACTTTAACAGTTCTGCAAAGTCTTATTAAAACAGTCTCACATCACTGCGAACAAGCTAACTGTAGTTTCCTGCTCCGCGGCTTGGACTACATGCTAACAGCGCTAACTTAGCATTAACAACCTAGGAGTTGTGGGTTTGACTGTTTGTTAATAACACGTTTTTTGGCTTATTGCAATATAGCTTTCAATAATAAAGGTAACTAATGCTAACATTAGCCTGAGGATAAGCAAATATTTGTTCTGTGTTGCATATAAAACTGACTGTTTCACACTTAACCCATTGAATGGAGATCGTATCCGTGTGTGTGTCACAGCTCTCGACCAATCAGCAGCGAGGACCCAGGTCACAGCTGTGAGGTTGTACCAGACTCCTGCGGCTGGGGGAGGTCAGGTGACACCTGCTGCTTCTGGTAGCTCCACCCCCTCAACAGGTGAGACTGAAGACGTAACACATGTGTGACCTCTTGTGACCTCTAGGGACCCATGTTGGGGTCCTGACCCTCAGTTTGGAACCAAAGCTGTCAGATCTATAACTATAATCTATAACTATAATCTATAACTCCACCTGTTTCAGCCTCTCAGGTTCAGCTGGTGAAACCCTGTGCCGGCTCGGCAGCGGTCCCGGGTCCTGGTGTGACCGGCGTCCTACCCACCGGTCAGAGGGTGGTCCTGCAACCTGTTCACCGAGCCGGAGGGGGGGGGCACTACTACCGGATTCCAGATGGTCGGCTGGTCCAGCTCCTCCCCATCAGCAAGCTGAGAGCAGGTGAGTTCACCCCGGAGCCACACCCACTGAGTCACATGATCAGTCACATGATCAGTCACATGATCAGTCACATGATCAGTCACATGATCAGTCACATGATCAGTCACATGATCAGTCACATGATCAGTCACATGAAGGTCACATGACCCCTGGTCTCTTGGAGCTCCAGGTTTAGGCTCCGCCCTCAGGGACGTGTTGTGTTGAATAAACTTCAGTCTTCATTGACCTCAGTGTTACAACAGCTGCACTGGAGCAAGTTAAAGCATCTTTATGAAATATAATATATAATATATAAAGACATTTATTCTAACTCCTCCCCCCCCCCCCCTCCAGGTTGTGCTCCCCCCTCACTCCTCCCCCCTGTGACAGGTCTCAGGCCTGTTGAAATCCCACCACAGACCTCACTCCCCCCCTCCCCCTCCCCCCTGTCTGGCCTCCAGTCTTTCCCGGGCCCCCCCCGTCCCCCCCGCCCTGGCCCGGGCTCTGGTTTCCTGTCTCAGAAGATGAAGTGCACCTTTAAAATCCTTCCTACCAACTCCAAGAAGGAACGGATCTTTATCAGCTGTGCTAAACCCCCCCCCCTGGTGGTGACGACTCCCAGCACCTCCCTCCAGAGCCCCTCCCACCCCCCCGCCCCCCCGTCGAACCCTCTCTCCCTCAAACTCTCCAAAGGTCAGGGGGCGGAGCTCAACAGCAAAGCAGTGAAGGTGTCAGCGGACTCTGTGATTGCTCGTCAGTTGTCAGCCTTTCAGAAACCCACGACATCCCAGACTCCGCCCCCTGCTTCAGGGTCAGAGGTCACACCTTTACCCCCATCGCAGCCCCCTGCTGGGCCGGAGCTGGCCTCTGACCTGGTGGACCTGGACATAGTCTGCGTGGACGAGGAGATGAGGCCCATCCCCACAGAGTCTGAGGTGGTGGACCTGGTAGCGTCCTCTAGTGGAGACACAGAGAACTCGTCCGACTTCGGAGACGAGCCGACGATCAACGAAGAGAAGGAGACGACAGGGAGGCAGGTGAGAGAAGGAAGACAATAAAAGAAAAGACATAAAGAAAAGTGGAGAACAGCAGTCGTCTGCTTCGCCGGTTTCAACAGAGCAGGGGTTTAAACTGTGGGAGAATATCAAGAAAAATGAAATGATGGGAAACGGGTACAAACATTTTATTTGAGGAGAAAAAGTTTATTAGGTTTCTGCCTCCGTGTGATGCTCAGAGGGAGATTAAGATACGATAAGATTAAGATGAAACTGTTTGATCAAAAGCTTTTTATAGAGATTTAGTGAAACGTTTCTCATCAAGAGACTTCAACTCGTCCTGTTTTCATAATTATGTAAATACCTGTTACCATTTAAATAATTGTATATAGAAATTCATGACATGTTGATATAACATGGATAGAACTCATTCCATCGATGTTTTGATAGACAACACAAACAGCCAATGAGAGAAGTGCTGCACTAAACCAATCATGTCTGAGGGTTAGAGTTAGACTCACATCAGGTTGGGTTGAGATGTGTTGATGTTCAGGTTCCTGCAGCGATGACCTCACTGAACATTATCATGTTTCTGCCACGTTCGTAGCTTCATGGGTTTTCACTGCTTCAGGGTGTAAAGTGACCTGCGCTCACTTTACACTTTAACAATAAACACCATCACTGATCACAAGTTATTAGGACACGTACAGGACGTTTACTTTGTTTGATTCTCTACAGTTTATGAGACACACGTTTAAACCTGCTACGATAGAAGTCGGATGCATCAGAGCTCAGTAACAAGTATTGTAACACAGAGTCTGAATACCTTTGTAAATGTATGTGAATTGTCATTGTGAAGTATTGTGTGTAGATTGATGAGAACCTTTTGTGTGTGTGTGCAGCGACAGACTCACAACTTGTTGGAGAGGAGGCGTCGGGTGAGGCTCCATCAGATGTTTCGAGGTCTGAGGAGAGAAATCGGACTGAAAGACAACAAAACTTCCAAACTCGCCACGCTGAACACGGTCAGAATCCTCTCCTCATTGTTTCCTGTTCGCTCTCGTGATGTCACTGCAAACTGTTGTTTATCTGTCAAAGGTCAAAGGTCACTGTGGCCTCGCAAAACCCCTTTCTGCCTCGTGAACGTGTATCTTTACAGAATCCTGTCGATGTTCAATCAGACTTTGAACTGATTTGACTTCAGAGGTCAAAGGTTGAGTCATTGATTGATTTTGTCCAGGGCTGTGGAGTGTGTTCGTTGTTATGGAGCCAATGTTTTTGGCCAATAGAGTTTTTCTTCTGTTTTGGAAGTGGAGCAGTCTGACAAAACAAAGATGAATGAAAAGGAATCACTCTGTCAACCACACAAACAGAATCAAAGAACCAACAACAGTGATTTAGTTCCTCTATCAAGGTGCATCACTGAGAAGCAGCAGGCACAGCAAAGCATGGGGGGGTTTTGCTAAAGAGCGAGTGAGTGTGTGCATGTTTGTGCCTAATTGAATGTAAAATACTATCGGATGTAGTTTATCTCCTCGTCCAGCAGAGGGCGCTCACTGTCAGCTTGACCTTTTTTTAGTAATGTAAGAGCCCAATTAACACCAGTTCATTCAAATATATCTGAACAGCTGTGTCATGTCAGATCCTTCTGATGAGTCAGAGTTGGGGGGGGGGGGGAAATCGATTCAGTAACGAATCACGATTCTTGTGAATGACGATTTTTAAAACGCCTCGCTGCCTCCCACAAATTTTTTTTTTTTTACATTTTTTTTTTAAACATATATTTATTTGTTTTATATGGGGGGGTCTATGGGGGGGGGGGCAACCTCACCCCAGAGCATGTTGACCAGCTCTTGTTTTTGCACAAGAATCTAAACATACCCAATCACTAGCTTTGCATCGCCTACATGCAAACAACAATAACCTACTTTTTGTTTCTTTCAAAGTTTACTATTAAAGTAGACTTTTATTCATTCTATTTAATTTACCTTTTATTAATTGTTTAAAAGTAGCCTAAGTGGCATACATTTCTTAATCTGTCAGTTTGTGTGCAGTTATGGGGCTTTACAATAATAGGGCACATTTTTATGTATTTTCTCTATTGGCTGCCCGGCAGTCATTAAGTTAATGTTAATGTTTGAAATAAAAATTGTAAATTTGACTCTGTTGTGATTCAGCTGTTTTCCATGGTCCAGTATTTAAAAAAAAAAATAACCAAAAGAAATCGTAATATCGAATCGCAATACTTACAAAATCGCAATACCCACAGAATCGCAATACATATCGTATCGCCACCTAAGTATCGTGATCGTATCGGGAGTTCGATTCCTGTCTCAGTCCGAGTTGTGTCTGTGCTGCAGGCGGAGCAGGTGATCCAGGAGCTGAGGTGGACGGAAGCACGTCTGACAGAGAAGAAGAGGAGGCTGACGAAGAGGAGGGACCACTTCCTCTCAACCATCGTTCCAACAGGTACAAACGTTACCATGGTAACACCATAATAAACAAAAGTTGTGACTGAATATAGAAAAACCATCAAGCAAGAAACTCGAGTTTCTGGTAATGATTAAAAATCTGTGTCTGAGTATCTCAATGAAAGATCTAGATTCTCCTCAGAGGAAAAACCTCTGTGAGCTGCTGGAGCCGAACCGAGCCGACCCGTAAAGTGTTTACAGTCCCACAGAACCGACCCGTAAAGTGTTTACAGTCCCACAGAACCAACCCGACCCGTAAAATGTTTACAGTCCCACAGAACCGACCCGACCCGTTAAGTGTTTACAGTCCCACAGAACCAACCCGACCCGTTAAGTGTTTACAGTCACACAGCACCGACCCGACCCGTAAAGTGTTTACAGTCCCACAGAACCGACCCGACCCGTAAAGTGTTTACAGTCCCACAGAACCGACCCGTAAAGTGTTTACAGTCCCACAGAACCGACCCGTAAAGTGTTTACAGTCCCACAGAACCGACCCGTAAAGTGTTTACAGTCCCACAGAACCGACCCGTAAAGTGTTTACAGTCCCACAGAACCGACCCGTAAAGTGTTTACAGTCCCACAGAACCGAGCCGACCCGTAAAGTGTTTACAGTCCCACAGAACCAACCCGACCCGTAAAATGTTTACAGTCCCACAGAACCGACCCGACCCGTTAAGTGTTTACAGTCCCACAGAACCAACCCGACCCGTTAAGTGTTTACAGTCACACAGAACCGACCCGACCCGTAAAGTGTTTACAGTCCCACAGAACCGACCCGACCCGTAAAGTGTTTACAGTCCCACAGAACCGACCCGACCCGTAAAGTGTTTACAGTCCCACAGAACCGACCCGTAAAGTGTTTACAGTCCCACAGAACCGACCCGTAAAGTGTTTACAGTCCCACAGAACCGACCCGTAAAGTGTTTACAGTCCCACAGAACCGACCCGTAAAGTGTTTACAGTCCCACAGAACCGACCCGTAAAGTGTTTACAGTCCCACAGAACCGACCCGTAAAGTGTTTACAGTCCCACAGAACCCACCCGACCCGTAAAGTGTTTACAGTCCCACAGAACCGACCTGTAAAGTGTTTACAGTCCCACAGAACCAACCCGACCCGTAAAGTGTTTACAGTCCCACAGAACCGACCCGTAAAGTGTTTACAGTCCCACAGAACCGACCCGTAAAGTGTTTACAGTCCCACAGAACCGACCCGACCCGTAAAGTGTTTACAGTCCCACAGAACCGACCCGTAAAGTGTTTACAGTCCCACAGAACCGACCCGACCCGTTAAGTGTTTACAGTCCCACAGAACCGACCCGTAAGGTGTTTACCGTCCCACAGACTGCAGCTGCTTCACTGTGGCTGATGCAGAGAAGCTCAACACAGTTTACAATCTACACATTAAGGGCAAAGTTCATCCAAAAATGAAACTTCCCTCATCATCTACTGAGCACTATGATGGGGGGGGGTCACATCCCTTTGAGAACGATGTCCATTCTTTAGTTTCTATTGTTCTTCGTGGTTTTCTACTGGTTTTCCTTCCAGTATCTGACTTGTTTACAAACCTCATTGTACACGTGTGTTCTGATATCAAGTAGAAATAGAACCAGTGTCGTACTTGTTGTATTTTAAAGATTTGGAAATCGACTTCTTTCTTTAGAGTGTGTGTGTTTTGTTTTCTTCAGCAGAGTTTCACCTGAAAGACTCAAACTGTCAGACACACACTGAGAAAGTAAATAACATGAGAGATTATATTCTGAACTACTCTTGTTAATGAACAGTTTGACTATAAAAACAATCCCAGATGTTTCACCAGCTGTTCTTCATCATTCAGCAGCTGGAACTGAAACGTCTTTTATTCTGAAGGTTTGATCTCCTCTGAACAGTTTGATCCTCGGCTCTGCTGTCAGTCTAACTATCCATGTCTGTGATTGGTCACATGCTGTAAACCCCGCCCCTCTCATGTGCAGTTAATAAGCAGCGTCATGTGACCACTGAGCCTCGTGATCCAGGTCCTGGTGTGACCAAGTGTGTTTGTGGCTGCAGGTCAAGAAGAGCAGAGAGTCCTGAAGAGGCAGGAGAGACACCGAGCAGCCAATCAGCTGCAAGCACCAGCAGTAGGAGGCGGAGCCTCTGAGCCGCAAGCACCAGTAGGGGGCGGAGCCTCTGAGCCTAATCTCTCAACAGGAAACAACATTGATAATGACATCATATTCATATCATCAAACGTACAGCTGCCGACTCTCCAAGCTCCTCCTACCACGGCCCAGCCCTCTACCAAACCTGTCCAGAGACTTGGTCCTGGTCCTGGTCCTGGTCCTGGTCCTGGTCCTGTCCGTGTCCCTGTCCCTGTCCAGAGACCTGTCCCTGTAGCTGCACCTGTACCTGTCATAGCACCTCACCCTGTAGCGGTCCTGAAGTCGGTCCAGGATGCTGTTTACCACATCGCACCTGTGGTTCGCGACCGGCTGAAGACGAAGCCGAACATCTTGTCTCGCAGCAGGAGACCAGCTCCATCATCTCTGCTCCTGGCTGGTGACGGTGAGTTTGACTCATTTATTGATGGATGATTGATCGATCAGGTGACTCATGAACTTATTTACTCACCACTCATACAGCTGAAATAAATGTAATTAAACTTTAAGCATTGAGCTTTTTAAATTGACTTTATTCAAAGCAGTTGAGGGAAGTGACCGGTGAGTCGACTCCGCTTCATGTCTTAACGTTTCTTTACATACGGAAACTTGATGGTGATGACGTGTGTTGACACGGACAGAAGAGTCAATGTTTGTTTTAAACATCTGTTTGTGTTGGTGCAGCTCCGGCTGGTCAGGTGCTGGTCCCGGCTGACCTTCTGTCCCGGATCGGTGCAGCGTTGCCAGGACAACAGATACTAGCCCTGAATCCGTTGATGGCTCTGCAGGCGACACCAGGTAGTGACTGAGCTCTGTGACCTTCTTCTCTGCTTCAATTTCTTTTATTTTGAAAGTAAGTTGTGTCCTCTACCAGTCTGTAGGAGTGGCCTCTGTCACCCTCAACGTCCCCGGTCTGACCAATCAGCAGGTCCATCTCAGCTCACTGCCCCGCCCCCCATCTGGTCCTCTAACCTCTCTCTAACCTGATTCTCCCTCAGAATCCAGAACCTTCTCAGAGGCTTCAAACCGGCTGCACCTGCCTCAACCCCCTCAGGTGGTTTCTGCTGGACCAGTTCTCCCCTCAGACCAGATCCTGGACCAGACCCCATCCTCCTCCACCACCCTGAGCCCAGGACTGAGTGCTGATTGTGGGTCAGAGGTGGGTCATCTGGGTTCGGGGTCAAAGACCCGAGCCGACGGCGGCGCTGAGAGTCCCACGTCCCTCAATGAGATCGTCTCCACAGCGGGGGTCTCGTACGAGGTGGACCACGCAGTGGGTGGAGCCAAGGAGCCGGGCCACACCCATAGCTCGGAGCTGGACAGTGACAACAGCGCTGCGGTTGAGACAGAGCGTGGAGGTCTTCAGGGCCACACGGAGAGGACGCAGACCGGACCTCAAACTGGACCAACCGATGGGAGCACTACAGCTAATGCCCTGGCCCCGCCCCCTCTGCTGCAGATGAAGGTGGGAGGGGCCAAGGTGGTTGACTCTGCCAGCAGTGACAGAGCAGCAGCGGCCGACCGGCGGGAGGAGGCAGTGCCGGCCTGGAGGCCGATGCCGCGGCTGGTTCCTCTGGGGCTGAGAGGGAACCCGCCCAGCTGATGACGGCGCTGCTCAGTCCCGCTGGTCAACGCTGTTTTTGTTAAGTTATTTCAAATATTAACGTCCTCGAAAACAAACATGAAACATCTGCAAAACTGTAAATGCCAGAAGTCGAGCTCCAGTGTGTCACGTGCACGCTAACAGAAGTACACGTGTCTGAGTGCTCGA
Source organism: Limanda limanda (assembly GCF_963576545.1). Lineage (NCBI taxonomy): Eukaryota > Metazoa > Chordata > Actinopteri > Pleuronectiformes > Pleuronectidae > Limanda > Limanda limanda. The sequence continues at coordinate 28,379,033 of NC_083647.1, read as the reverse complement.
TGTTTCACACCTGAACTCTGAGGCTCACCTGATCACCCCCCCCCCCAGACCTCAACTTACCTTGACTCCTCTATCATGAAAGTTCTTTCTCTTCAGTTTTCAAATTAAAAGCTGACGTTAATCTCAGATCCAAATCCACAACACAATACAAACATTTTAATGTTTTAAACCTTTTTCTTTTTTTCTTTTTAAGGGTTAAAAAAGTGGATTTGCTTCATTCCAGTGTTTACTTCCTCTGATCTGAAATCAGTTTTCTAACTTTCATTTAAAAGTCATCCAGCAAGTGCCCTGCAAAAGAATATCCATAAAAATAAAGAAATAGTTTCAATCTCACAAATGTTTTCTCTCAAAATATTAGTTCTCTAAGTCTCGTCTCTTTATGAAATTCTACATTATTGATATCTGTCCATGTTATTGTGTATGTGGACAAACTTTTTTTATTCTGACATTTTAATAATTTTTTGACTGGACGTAGAAAACCTGAGTGAAGAAAACGAAAGAACACAAATTCTACTTGTGCAGGAAAGTTTCTTCCTGTTTCCAGGATGAAAGACGAGTGAGAACAGGAAGTCACGATGCAGCTGCTGCTTGTTTGTTGAATTAAATGATGTTTGTACAGTTTGTTTTTCTTAAATTTGTATTTTTGTATTTGTTAAGGAAACTTTCTGATGTAGATATAATTTGTCTGATCGCATAAACATCACTGTTCAACACTAATATAAATAAAGTTTGAATATGGACTTTTTATCAAATATTTAAACAGTCTTAAAAAGCAACTGACCAAAGCAACTATTTCGATTATGAACTTAACCAACTGAAATATTCTGTGATTCTGACATTTGATCCAAATACAAAGAAGATATTCATGTGTCTACAAACACATTTTCCCAGCAGCCACTTCGAGCTGAATGCTGAGGACCAGGTAACATGGGGGTCCAATGGAGCCTCAGAGAAACTGCACCTGTTGTTGGAACTGAGTCCATTTTTATTTCATAGGAGCTTCGTTTATATCTCGTATTACTTTAATATTTTCTAGTCATAAATACCACAATTAAAATAATTCTAATGGGATATAAACTGAGCTTTCAGGCAGTTTTATTTTGAAAAGCCACACCGGAAGTGTTGGCTGTTCGGAAGCTAGCTTGTCCAGGTTGTGTTGGATCCAAAGCGTCTCGGTTCTTCGCTGCGGGAGAAATACGATGCGGAGCAGCGGCGGACCCGGGGCCCGTGATCCGGATCAGGCCAGGACCAGGTCCGCGGAACCCTCCGGCCCGGCTCGGCTCGGCTCGCGGACGGAATGACCGCAGCAGCAGCAGCAGCGCCGGCGGAGGAGAGAGACTCGAGCCGCTAGGGGGGGGCAGCTAGCAGCGCAGATAGCAGCGCAGCTAATAACTAGTAGCGCAGCTAATAGCTAGCGGCGCAGCTAATAGCTAGCAGCGCAGATAGCAGCGCAGCTAATAGCTAGCAGCGCAGATAGCAGCGCAGCTAACGGCGCGATGGCCGCGGACGGAAGCGGAACAATCCGCAGTCGGATCAAGAACCTGCTGCGATCCCCGTCAATCAAACTGAGGAGGAGGAGCCACACGGCCCGTCACAAAGAGGACATCAGCGACAAGGTGCGCGTGCACATGCACACTCACATGCACACTCACTCACATGCACACACACATGCACACTCACTCACACACACACTTACTCACATGCACTCACACACATGCACACTCTCACATGCACACTCACTCACATGCACACTCACTCACATGCACACACACATGCACACTCACTCACATGCACACTCACTCACATGCACACACACATGCACACTCACTCACATGCACACTCACTCACATGCACACACACATGCACACTCACTCACATGCACACTCACTCACATGCACTCACACATGCACTCACACACATCATGCACACTCACTCACATGCACACACACATGCACACTCACTCACATGCACACACACATGCACACTCACACACACATGCACACTCACTCACATGCACACACTCACTCACATGCACACTCACTCACATGCACACACACGTGCGTCTCTGTAGTTGTGAGGACGCTTATTTACATGATACATTCCCTAGCCCCTCCCCCTAACTCACCTGTTCCTGATCAAGTCTTAATCCTCAAACACAACGATGGAATGAAACACAATTGGCCTCATGACACTAGATAGACACACACGTGACAGGAGGTCAGAGGCCATCAGAGGAGGAGCTTGTTCACACATGCCTGACCCTTGACGGAGGTCAGTGTTGAAAACAGCATCACGTGTTGTGCAGACAAACTGTCACATTGTTGTCGTCCATGTTGAAAAGGTTGTGAGTCGTGAACACAGAACCACATCGTTGTGTCTCTTCACACTGAATAAACATCTGTAAACATAGAAGTGAACAAAGGTTCCTGTGAACCTGCTGAACCTGCTGAGTTGGTTTTGTGTTGATTTGTGTGAGACTCACTCGTGTCAGCTGATAACTGTCAATATCACGTGAAGCGCGACAGGAAACTGAAGTTGTTTTAACACGTGAACTCCAGATCTCCTGAGATGTTCTGCAGTTTGTGTTTCTCATGTGAAGAAGATGATTACATGCTAACAAGCTAACAAGCTAACAAGCTAACAAGCTAACAAGCTAGAAGAGTGTCAGTGGGTCAGAGCTAAAGATTGACCACGAGTCCTCAGGACAGTTTCTCCCAGAGACCACCCGACAGAGGAGGGGGTCTCAGGGGTTCCATGTCATGAGGAGGTTCTCCTCTGAATCCTTAAATGAAGGAAGTGGAACCTGTGTCTGACCTCTGACCTTCTGTTTTTTCCCAGGTGACCTTGGAGAAGGTTCTGGGAATCACAGCTCCAGGGAACCGAGCGCTGGCCTGCGACCCCAGAACTGGACTGTTGGCTTATCCTGCAGGGTGAGAACCTGAGGAACCGGGTTAGACTGGAGCAGCTGAGAAGTGAGGTCAGAAGAAGTGAGGTCAGAAGACGTGAGGTCAGACGAAGTGAGGTCAAACGAAGTGAGGTCAGAAGAAGTGAGGTCAGAAGAAGTGAGGTCAGAAGAAGTGAGGTCAGAAAAGGTGAGGTCAGACGAAGTGAGGTCAGACGAAGTGAGGTCAGAAGAAGTGAGGTCAGAAGAAGTGAGGTCAGAAGAAGTGAGGTCAGAAGAAGTGAGGTCAGAAGAACTGAGGTCAGAAGAAGTGAGGTCAGAAGAAGTGAGGTCAGAAGAAGTGAGGTCAGAAGAAGTGAGGTCAGAAGAAGTGAGGTCAGAAGAAGTGAGGTCAGAAGAAGTGAGGTCAGACGAAGTGAGGTCAGAAGAAGTGAGGTCAGACGAAGTGAGGTCAGAAGAAGTGAGGTCAGACGAGGTGAGGTCAGAAGAAGTGAGGTCAGAAAAAGTGAGGTCAGAAAAGGTGAGGTCAGAAGATGTGAGGTCAGAAGAAGTGAGGTCAGACGAAGTGAGGTCAGAAGAAGTGAGGTCAGAAGAAGTGAGGTCAGACGAAGTGAGGTCAGAAGATGTGAGGTCAGAAGAGGTGAGGTCAGACGATGTGAGGTCAGAAGAAGTGAGGTCAGAAGAAGTGAGGTCAGAAGAAGTGAGGTCAGAAGAAGTGAGGTCAGAAGAAGTGAGGTCAGAAGAAGTGAGGTCAGATGAAGTGAGGTCAGAAGAAGTGAGGTCAGAAGATGTGAGGTCAGACGAAGTGAGTGTGTGTGTGTGTTTATCACCACACACACACACTCCTCAGTCTGTCACTCTGATGACTCATGGGGATAATGTGTGTGTGTGTGTTTGTGTGTACACACAGGTGTGTTGTTGTCCTGCTGAATCCTCGGAAGAACAAACAGCATCACATCTTCAACAGCTCCAGGTGAAACTCCATCAGCCAATCAGCTCGCTCTCTGTACTACTGCTATGTGACCACTTCCTGTTAAATAAAGGTTGAAGGTTAACTCAAGTTTTAATTAAGATTTATTAAAGTTGTTGGTTCCTATGACTCGTTTAAAACACCATTGGTACAGTGGATACAATTAACATAGTTGTTAATATGGGCTTTACAAATATATAATAATATGACCTGTGTATATAATGTGACCTGTGGTTGCAGGAAGGCGATCACCACGTTGGCGTTCTCTCCTGACGGGAGGTTCGTGGTCACCGGAGAGGTGAGTGTGGTTCCAGCTGTTTGAACATCTGCACCAGAACCACAGTCATGTCCTTCAAAGTCCTGCGATGGGGAAGTCTGCAATATTATAGCTTCAAAAAGACATCTAGCAATAAGTAGAAATATAAAACAAATATATATGTGGTCTCTATATACAGTTGGTTGATGTGTTTGCCCCCCCCCTCAGAGTGGTCACGTGCCGGCGGTCCGGGTGTGGGAGGTGTCAGAGCGGCTGCAGGTCGCTGAGCTTCAGGAACATAAATATGGAATCTCCTGCGTCACGTTTTCTCCAAATGGAAAATACATCGTCAGCGTCGGATATCAACACGACATGATGGTGAACGTGTGGAACTGGAAGGTACGAGAGTAACTGAGTACCAGGAGTAACTGAGTACCAGGAGTAACTGAGTACCAGGAGTAACTGAGTACCGGGAGTAACTGAGTACCAGGAGTAACTGAGTACCAGGAGTAACTGAGTACCAGGAGTAACTGAGTACCAGGAGTAACTGAGTACCAGGAGTAACTGAGTACTGTGCCTCGCTGATCTCCTCCTCTCTGATCTCCTCCTCTCTCATCTCCTCCTCTCTGATCTCCTCCTCTCGGATCTCCTCCTCTCTGATCTCCTCCTCTGTGATCACATCCTGTATGATCTCCTCTCTGATGTCCTCCTCTCTGATCTCCTCCTCTATGATGTCCTCCTCTCTGATCTCCTCCTCTCTGATGTCCTCCTCTCTGATCTCCTCCTCTCGGATCTCCTCTCTGATGTCCTCCTGTTTGATCTCCTCCTCTCTGATGTCCTCCTGTATGATCTCCTCTCTGATGTCCTCCTCTCTGATGTCCTCCTGTATGATCTCCTCCTCTCTGATGTCCTCCTCTCTGATGTCCTCCTGTATGATCTCCTCTCTCATCTCCTCCTCTCTGATGTCCTCCTCTCTGATCTCCTGCTCTCTGATCTTCTCTCTGATCTCCTCCTCTCGGATCTCCTCTCTGATGTCCTCCTGTATGATCTCCTCTCTGATGTCCTCCTGTATGATCTCCTCTCTGATGTCCTCCTCTCTGATGTCCTCCTCTCTGATGACCTCCTCTCTGATGTCCTCTCTGATGTCCTCCTCTCTGATGTCCTCCTGTATGATCTCCTCCTCTCTGATCTCCTCTCTGATGTCCTCCTCTCTGATCTCCTCCTCTCGGATCTCCTCTCTCATCTCCTCCTCTCTGATGTCCTCCTCTCTGATGTCCTCCTCTCTGATGTCCTCCTCTCTGATCTCCTCCTCTGTTTATCAGAAAAACATCGTTGTTGCAGCCAATAAAGTTTCCAGTAAAGTGACGGCTGTGTCCTTCTCAGACGACAGCTCCTATTTTGTTACTGCTGGAAATCGCCACGTGAAGTTCTGGTACCTGGATCACGCCAAGACCTCCAAGGTTCACGCCTCCGCCGGTGCAGCTTAGAGCCAGCGTGCGGCGACTGTTGTTCTCACGTTCTGCTGGTTTGCAGGTGAACGCCACCGTGCCTCTGCTGGGCCGCTCAGGGCTGCTGGGAGAGCTCAGGAACAACTTCTTCAGCGACGTGGCGTGTGGGCGTGGCCGACAGGCCTCCTCCACCTTCTGCATCACTTCCTCAGGTCTGCTGTGCGAGTTCAACGACCGACGCCTCCTCGACAAGTGGGTGGAGCTGCGGGTGAGTCAGTCAGTCAACAGACTGTTAGGAACGGTAATATTATCATGTCAATCAATGTTTGTTACATTGTTCTTGATATTCATAATAATTTGATTCACCTCAATGTGACGTTCATATGTTAAAAACACACACACACACACACACACACACACACACACACACACACATCAACACCCACAGGAGCAGCAGCATGTGCTGAGTTCATGGATCTTAGACAGAGCTCCTCATGCATGATGTCACAGAAGTGATGTCACAGACGTGATGTCACAGACGTGATGTCACAGACGTGATGTCACAGACTGTAAAACATGTGTCACTGAAGCTTTAATATCAGTTTGCTTCTCTGAGCTCATTGAACCTCTAGTTCCTGGTTTTTATATTTCACAGTTTGAAGACGTAATGTGACGTTCCTCTGCTTCCTCCTCTGCTTCCTCCTCTGCTTCCTCCTCTGTTTCCTCCTCTGCTTCCTCCTCTGTTTCCTCCTCTGCTTCCTCCTCTGTTTCCTCCTCTGCTTCCTCCTCTGTTTCCTCCTCTGCTTCCTCCTCTGTTTCCTCCTCTGTTTCTTCCTCTGCTTCCTCCTCTGTTTCCTCCTCTGTTTCCTCCTCTGTTTCCTCCTCTGTTTCCTCCACTGCTTCCTCCTCTGCTTTCTCCTCTGCTTCCTCCTCCTCTGTTTCCTCCTCTGCTTCCTCCTCTGTTTCCTCCTCTGCTTCCTCCTCTGCTTCCTCCTCTGTTTCCTCCTCTGCTTCCTCCTCGGTTTCCTCCTCTGCTTCCTCCTCTGTTTCCTCCTCTGTTTCCTCCTCTGTTTCCTCCTCTGTTTCTTCCTCTGCTTCCTCCTCTGTTTCCTCCTCTGCTTCCTCCTCTGTTTCCTCCTCTGCTTCCTCCTCTGTTTCCTCCTCTGCTTCCTCCTCTGTTTCCTCCTCTGCTTCCTCCTCTGTTTCCTCCTCTGTTTCTTCCTCTGCTTCCTCCTCTGTTTCCTCCTCTGTTTCCTCCTCTGTTTCCTCCTCTGTTTCCTCCACTGCTTCCTCCTCTGCTTTCTCCTCTGCTTCCTCCTCCTCTGTTTCCTCCTCTGTTTCCTCCTCTGTTTCCTCCTCTGCTTCCTCCTCTGCTTCCTCCTCTGTTTCCTCCTCTGCTTCCTCCTCGGTTTCCTCTTCTGCTTCCTCCTCTGTTTCCTCCTCTGTTTCCTCCTCTGCTTCCTCCTCTGTTTCCTCCTCTGCTTCCTCCTCTGTTTCCTCCTCTGTTTCCTCCTCTGCTTCCTCCTCTGTTTCCTCCTCTGCTTCCTCCTCTGTTTCCTCCTCTGTTTCCTCCACTGCTTCCTCCTCTGCTTCCTTCTCTGCTTCCTCCTCTGTTTCCTCCTCTGCTTCCTCCTCTGTTTCCTCCTCTGCTTCCTCCTCTGCTTCCTCCTCTGTTTCCTCCTCTGTTTCCTCCTCTGTTTCCTCCTCTGCTTCCTCCTCTGTTTCCTCCTCTGTTTCCTCCTCTGCTTCCTCCTCTGCTTTCTCCTCTGCTTCCTCCTCCTCTGTTTCCTCCTCTGCTTCCTCCTCTGTTTCCTCCTCTGCTTCCTTCTCTGCTTCCTCCTCTGTTTCCTCCTCTGCTTCCTCCTCTGTTTCCTCCTCTGCTTCCTCCTCTGCTTCCTCCTCTGTTTCCTCCTCTGTTTCCTCCTCTGTTTCCTCCTCTGCTTCCTCCTCTGTTTCCTCCTCTGTTTCCTCCTCTGCCTCCTCCTCTGCCTTATCCCCTGTTTCCTCCTCTGTTTCCTCCTCTGCTTCCTCCTCTGTTTCCTCCTCTGCCTTATCCCCTGTTTCCTCTGTTGTTTCCTCCTCTGCGTCCTCCTCTGTTTCCTCCTCTGTTTCCTCCTCTACTTCATCCTCTGTTTCCTCCTCTGCTTCCTCCCCTGTTTCCTCCTCTGCTTCCTCCTCTGCTTCCTGTTCAGAGAGTTGACTCTGCCTCAGTAAGTCGCCACCTGGACTCAGTCACTTCAGCCTGAGACTGTACCTGTCTGTCTGTCTGTCTGTCTGTCTGTACCTGTCTGTCTGTCTGTCTGTCTGTCTGTCTGTCTGTCTGTCTGTCTGTCTGTCTGTCTGTCTGTCTGTCTGTCTGTCTGCCTGCCTGCCTGCCTGCCTGCCTGCCTGCCTGCCTGCCTGCCTGCCTGCCTGCCTGCCTGCCTGCCTGCCTGCCTGCCTGCCTGCCTGCCTGCCTGCCTGCCTGTCTGTCTGTCTGTCTGTCTGTCTGTCTGTCTGTCTGTCTGTCTGTCTGTCTGTCTGTCTGTCTGTCTGTCTGTCTGTCTGTCTGTACCTGTCTGTCTGCCTGTCTGTCTGTCTGCCTGTCTGCCTGTCTGTCTGTCTGTCTGTCTGTCTGTCTGTCTGTCTGTCTGTCTGTCTGTCTGTCTGTCTGTCTGTCTGTCTGTCTGTCTGTCTGTCTGTACCTGTCTGTCTGCCTGACACAGTACTGTTTCAGACAGAAGACCAGAGCTCACTCATCCTCTAACTCACCTGTCTGTCTGTCCACCTGTCTGTCCTCAGACGTCTCAGGCCACCTGTCTGTCTGTTACAGACGAGTTGATATTCTGTGGTTGTTCTGATGGAGCGGTCCGAGCATTCAGTCCCGTCAACCTGCACTTCATCTGCACGCTGCCCCGCCCCCACCCGCTGGGCGCCGACATCGCCAGCATGGTCGACGCCAGGTAACACACACACAGACACACAAACACACACACACACATACACACACACACGCACACACACATACACACACACACACCTGAGAGAACCAGTGGACCAGGGTCAGTTTGCTCTTTATTCTGACTCATCATCCCCCCCCCCCAGTCAGCTGTTCTCCTGCAGGCCGGAGGCTCGATACCCGGACACGGTGGCGGTGACCTATGACCCCACCAACCGCTGGTTGTCCTGCGTCTACAACGACCACAGCGTTTATGTTTGGGACGTAAGAGACGTCCGGGACCCGCGCAGGGCGGGAAAGCTCTACAGCGCCCTCTACCACTCGTCCTGTGTGTGGAGCGTGGAGGTCAGTGTGTGTGTGTGTGTGTGTGTGTGTGTGTGTGTGTGTGTGTGTGTGTGTGTGTGTGTGTGTGTGTGTGTGTGTGTGTGTGTGTGTGTGTGTGTGTGTGTGTGTGTGTGTGTGTGTGTGTGTGTTTGTATATAAATAAATACATGTTGATCATATATGTAAAAATTATTTATCAACGGATGAATTCACCCGAGTTTTAGGTTGAAAAAAATAAAGGAGCGCCCCCTGCTGTCTCCTGCAGGTGTCTCCAGAGGGGGGAGGGGGAAGAGAGGCGTGTCTCCCCCCCAGCTCCTTCCTGTCCTGCTCCTCAGACAACACCATCCGACTGTGGAACCTCGATGGACACACGTCCCTCAACAAGAACATCCTGAGCCACGTAGGACAACACACCTGTACACACACATCTGTACACACACATGTACACACACACCTGTACACACGCATCTACACCTCTACACACACACCTGTACACACACCTCTACACACACACCTGTACACACACATCTGTACACACACACACCTGTACACACACATCTACACCTGTAGACACACATCTACACCTGTACACATGCATCAACTCCTGTACACACACACCTGTACACACACATCTGTACACACACACCTGTACACACACATCTGTACACACACCTGTACACACACATCTGTACACACACACACCTGTACACACACATCTACACCTGTAGACACACATCTACACCTGTACACATGCATCAACTCCTGTACACACACACCTGTACACACACATCTGTACACACACCTGTACACACACATCTGTACACACACACACCTGTACACACACATCTACACCTGTAGACACACATCTACACCTGTACACATGCATCAACTCCTGTACACACACACCTGTACACACACATCTGTACACACACACCTGTACACACACATCTGTACACACACCTGTACACACACACCTGTACACACGCATCTACACCTGTACACACACACCTGTACGCACACATCTACACCTATACACACACATCTACATCTGTACACACACATCTACACCTGTACACACATCTACACCTGTACACACACACCTGTACACACGCACCTGTACACACATACCTGTACACACACATCTGTACACCTGTAGACACACATCTACACCTGTACACATGCATCAACTCCTGTACACACACACCTGTACACACACATCTGTACACACACCTGTACACACACACCTGTACACACGCATCTACACCTGTACACACACACCTGTACACACACACCTGTACGCACACATCTACACCTGTAGACACACATCTGTACACACACATCTACACCTGTACACACACATCTGTACACACACATCTTCACCTGTACACACACATCTACATCTGTACACACACATCTACACCTGTACACACATCTACACCTGTACACACACACCTGTACACACGCACCTGTACACACATACCTGTACACACACACCTGTACACACATCCACACTTGTACCCACACACCTGTACACACACATCTACATCTGTACACACGCATCTACACCTGTACACACACATCTACACTTGCAAACACACACCTGTACACACACATCTACATCTCTACACACGCATCTACACCTGTACACACACATCTACACTTGTACACACACATCTACACTTGCACACACACACACCTGTACACACACATCTACACCTGTACACATGCATCTACACCTGTACACACACATCTACACTTGTACACACACATCTACACTTGCACACACACACCTGTACACACGCATCTACACCTGTACACACACATCTACACTTGCACAAACACACCTGTACACACACACACACACCTGTACACACACATCTACACCTGTACACACACATCTACACCTGTACACACACATCTACATCTGTACACACACATCTACACCTGTACACATGGATCTACACTTGTACACACACATCTACACTTGCACACACACACCTGTACACACTCATCTACACCTGTACACACACATCTACACCTGTACACACACATCTACACTTGCACACACACACCTGTACACACGCATCTACACCTGTACACACACATCTACACCTGTACACACACATCTACACTTGCACACACACACCTGTACACACACATCTACACCTGTACACACACATCTACATCTGTACACACGCATCTACACCTGTACACACACATCTACACTTGTACACACACATCTACACTTGCACACACACACCTGTACACACACATCTACACCTGTACACATGCATCTACACCTGTACACACACATCTACACTTGTACACACACATCTACACTTGCACACACACACCTGTACACACGCATCTACACCTGTACACACACATCTACACCTGTACACATGGATCTACACCTGTACACACATCTACACCTGTACACACACATCTACACCTGTACACACACATCTACACTTGCACACACACACCTGTACACATGGATCTACACCTGTACACACATCTACACCTGTACACACACATCTACACCTGTACACACACATCTACACTTGTACACATGGATCTACACCTGTATCTCCGAATTGAGAAGCTCCTCACCTGACTCTGACCCTTGACCTCTGACCTCAGGACCTGCAGAAGGTCATCTACGTGGACGATAAGCGAGCGAGCCTGCTGGACTCGGAGGGTCCGGGGGGCAACACAGAGAAGGGGGGGTCAGTGGGCTCCGAGGGGCAGCAGACAGACCAGAGCAGGACCGGCATCAGGTCCCTGAGCGTCAGTCCTGATGGACAACATCTGGCTTCTGGAGACCGCCTGGGGGTCCTGAGGTGAGGGGGGGGCCCGTGTAGGGGGTCTGCATGATGACTGTACAACAGTCCAGGATATTTGTTGATTGTGTGATTGTGTTGTAGGATCCATGACCTGCACAGCATGGAGGAGATCATGAACGTCCAGGCTCACGACTCCGAGATCCTGTGCCTGGAGTTCTCCAAACCAGAAACTGGTGAGACACAACACAACACACATACACACAACATGTAACAACATAGAGCTCATACACACAACATGTAACAACATAGAACTCATACACACAACATGTAACAACATAGAACTCATACACACAACATGTAACAACATAGAAGTAATACACACAACATGTAACATCATAGAACTCATACACACAACATGTAACAACATAGAACTCATACACACAACATGTAACAACATAGAAGTAATACACACAACATGTAACAACATAGAGCTCATACACACAACATGTAACAACATAGAAGTAATACACACAACACGTAACAACATAGAAGTAATACACACAACATGTAACAACACAACACTCATACACACAACATGTAACAACATAGAAGTAATACACACAACATGTAACATCATAGAACTCATACACACAACATGTAACATCATAGAAGTAATACACACAACATGTAACAACATAGAACTCATACACACAACATGTAACATCATAGAACTCATACACACAACATGTAACAACATAGAACTCATACACACAACATGTAACAACATAGCACTCATACACACAACATGTAACAACATAGAAGTAATACACACAACATGTAACAACATAGAACTCATACACACAACATGTAACATCATAGAACTCATACACACAACATGTAACAACATAGAAGTAATACACACAACATGTAACAACATAGCACTCATACACACAACATGTAACAACATAGAAGTAATACACACAACATGTAACAACATAGAACTCATACACACAACATGTAACAACAAAACACTCATACACACAACATGTAACAACATAGAAGTAATACACACAACATGTAACAACATAGCACTCATACACACAACATGTAACAACATAGAAGTAATACACACAACATGTAACAACATAACACTCATACACACAACATGTAACAACATAGAAGTAATACACACAACATGTAACAACATAGCACTCATACACACAACATGTAACAACATAGAAGTAATACACACAACATGTAACAACATAGAACTCATACACACAACATGTAACAACATAGATCTCATACACACAACATGTAACAACATAGAACTCATACACACAACATGTAACAACATATCACTCATACACACGACATGTAACATCATAGAAGTAATACTCACAACATGTAACAACCAAGAACTCATACACACAACATGTAACAACATAGAAGTAATACACACAACATGTAACAACATAACACTCATACACACAACATGTAACAACCAAGAACTCATACACACAACATGTAACAACATAGAAGTAATACACACAACATGTAACAACATAACACTCATACACACAACATGTAACATCATAGAACTCATACACACAACATGTCACAACATAGAAGTAATACACACAACATGTAACAACATAGAACTCATACACACAACATGTAACAACATAGAACTCATACACACAACATGTAACAACATAGAACTCATACACACGACATGTAACATCATAGAAGTAATACACACAACATGTAACAACATAACACTCATACACACGACATGTAACATCATAGAAGTAATACTCACAACATGTAACAACCAAGAACTCATACACACAACATGTAACAACATAGAAGTAATACACACAACATGTAACAACATAGCACTCATACACACAACATGTAACAACATAGAAGTAATACACACAACATGTAACAACATAACACTCATACACACAACATGTAACATCATAGAACTCATACACACAACATGTCACAACATAGAAGTAATACACACAACATGTAACAACATAGAACTCATACACACAACATGTAACAACATAGAACTCATACACACAACATGTAACAACATAGAACTCATACACACGACATGTAACATCATAGAAGTAATACACACAACATGTAACAACATAGAACTCATACACACAACATGTAACAACATAGAACTCATACACACAACATGT